>NC_080166.1:109567686-109723822 GCF_950295315.1 Erinaceus europaeus
TATCTGCTACACACCTCTATTACTTAGAGTTATCTAGGTAAGGTTGTAAGATCATTAAAAAAGAAAAACCTCTAAATCTCTGGCTTAGAACAATAAATTTATATCTCTGGTTTTTGTTTTTGCTTTCCTTTGCTTTGCTTTATGTCACATGTGTGGTTCAAATGGCTGCCTTGGATGGTTCCCCAGGACTCCAAGTTCACTTTCTTCTCCCTGTACTACAAGGAAATCTATACAACCGTTGTATCAGTAGGGTGGGGTAGGAAAGGATGTCATTGTCCTGGACTCCACTCGAAATCTTTGATATTGATGGTGCAACAAATAACTTTCCTTTTTAAAACTATCATCTGAAATATTTGCACAAAAACTCAACTTCGTAAGTAACTGAGGGAAGGGATAACAGTTCCTAACTACCTCATGAAGTTTATTTTCTGATTATCTTGAACTTATCATGTGATTTTTTTAATATGGCTTATGCAAAATACTAACCACTCCTTTGTCTTATAATTCTCTGCATTCTACAGAGAGAGAGATTATATTTATTGATCTATTTCATGGTGTAATCTGTAACTATGTATGTGTGTGTGGTTTGTATATATATATATGCTTAAAATGTAAAGTATTTGTTTATACATATGCATACATGCATGTATTTTTAGCATGAGGGAAGCACAGCACTTTAACCAGGTGTCCCAAAGTGTCTCTTTATTTTTATGTAACAACAACAAAATCACACTTAAACAGCCTCAAGTCCTATGACTTCTTCTCATGAGTAGCTAAAATTTTTCTTGTGGGGAGAAAAATGTATCTGGCAACATAATTGAAGAGTATAATGAAAAGAAGAAGAAAAAGAAGAAGAAGGAGAAGGAGAAGGAGGAGAAGGAGAAGGAGAAGGAAGGAAGGAAAGTACGAAAAATGTGGCACCATTGTAGTCCCATCTTGAACTGGGCTGCATATTCTTGAAAGGTCCATGCAAGATGCCAGTTCTCAGCTTCCTAGAAGTCTTGTACATTTTGAAATTCTGTGCTTGGCTGTTCTGACAAGGGTCTTAGACAAGCATAGGGAGCTTGTCTCCTTACCGGGCATAGAACCAACTCCCACAAAGAACTCCACAAAGATTCCTGCTGAGTTGATTGGTTTGATTGGTCTTTGTTTTTATTTTCAACTCATATAGACATCATGTTACAATGAGCAAAGCACAAGCTCTAGAGTATGGCAGACCAGATTCACACTCTGGTCCTCCTCTGAGATAGAAGATAATTACTCAGTTTCTCAGATCATTTCTTCCCACACAAATTGAGTAACTTATAATTCAAAGATTCATTTATGGACTTCATGAGACTTAAACTTATGTCTTACTACTGAACATTGGGAATATTCTCATATGTTTTCCATAGCCCAAGTCCAGATAGCTCTATACCAAGTGAGACAAAGTTGTCTCTATACAAACCTGCAGAAATATGTTCTGGAGCTGAGATAAGGCAACCCAGAGCACACTGAAGTCAAGGACACAATGTGGAAAACCAAATTGAGAGATACTTGAAACAGGATGCTAATGACTAACATTTCCATTTAACTAGAAATCAATTTCCATATGAAGAGGAAGCTGGTTGATTCTCAGGTTGAAATAGAATCATCTCATATACCAAGATTCTATTATTCTAACTTAAATTGGGCCTGCAAGACTAATATATCTTTACACCTAAGTTTAGTCCAGTGAGGTTAATACAGTACAGTTGTTGCACATAAGTGCAATTTGTCATCTCACCAAGATAGGGGGCTGCAAAACACTCTTGACCCCCAAATTAGGCCTATTGTTACCTATAAGAGCCTGAAAGTCCTCGCCCCTACTCCTTTCTCTAAATTTGGACTAAGCTTTTAATCTTAGCTTTCCAATAAACTCAAGAATGCTCCATTCTGCATTTATTCATTGCATCTCCATGTACCCATTGCAACCTTGATTACCATTCCTTATAAGATAACTCACCTCATTCTGAAAACAACCTACTTCCCTCAAATGTTTCAGAATGAGATGAGTTATCTGCTGTAGGCATGGGTCTCAAATTTGCCTGCAAGACAAATCCATGATTCCTGGTAACTAATTTTCTTTCTTTCTTTCTTTCTTTCTTTCTTTCTTTCTTTCTTTCTTTCTTTTTCTTTTCCTTTCTTTGATAAGGCAAAGAAAATAAGAAAGGGATTGAAGGAGGGATTGAGGGAGAGTGAGAGGGAGGGTTCGAGGGAAAGAGAGACACCAGCAGCACTGCTTCACTCTTTATAAAGCACCCCCTCCCCCTATAGCTGGGGACAGGACCAAATGAGCACCATCTGCCCCTCCAATATGACTTTAACATAAGAATTTTACAATTGTTTTGGTGAAGATTTACCAGGGGAAAAAAAAAAAAAAAGGTAAAGACTGAACTCACTGAACCAGAGTTGCCAGAAATATAAAATAGATTCTATAAGTAGTCTAAGGTGTCAGATTTCTTTTTTGTCACAACCTTAAGTGTGAAATGTTCACTCCTTCCTATAAATTAACCTAGATAAAGAAGACACTACCTGATCAGGCAGTGGCCTACCTGGTTAAGTGCGGGACCTATGTTCAAGCCCCTGCTCCATCCTGCGGGGGTGGGGGGGGTTCATGAGTGGTGAAGCAGGGCTGCAGGTGTCTCTTTTCCTTTCTTTCTCCCCCACCCTTCTTAATTTCTGTCTCTATCCATTAATTAATTAATTTTTAAAAATCTTTAAAGGAAGACACTATCACCTTGATAAGGACTGATCTTATTTCATAACAATTTTTTTAAGTGTGGCTGGGCTATTTTACTAATTCCAGTCATAACTGTTATTGTTATTTCATAACAATTAACGGAGACAAAATCCCAAGAACAGGAATTTCAAAGAGATACTTTTCACTAAATAGCCATGGTAATAAGGTCTTCTTTCACAGAGCTAGACTGCTAACAAGGGTCAGAAACACCTACACAGGTCTGATCCATGTCTTCTCCTTTCTAGCTTCCATGCTTCCTGTAGAATACTAAGAGACTTGCCTCTCTATTTCTTCTCTCACCTCTATCACATGGATATCTGTCTGTTGATGAGACCTTTTTATCAGTCCTAAAAAGCTCTGGACCTGGCAGAACAGAAAACCTCTGCTCAGAGCTTTACAGGAAACACATTCTCATGTGTTTAAGTATATTTTCCCTAACCCTAGAAGGTGCCTTAAACTGACAACTGATTGTACCACACTAGTAGGCTATGAAATTCAGATTTAGATTTTGAATGGAAATACATAGACTGACAACTCTAAATGAAAAAGATTTTAACTAATCTCACATAGTTTTTTTCATGGGGGAAAGAAGTTCCCATAAATTTTATATTCTAGTTGTAGCAAAACCCATACAAAACATTATGCATTTGTCTTGCTTTGCTAGGCACCGGTGTGTGTGTGTGTGTGTGTGTGTGTGTGTGTGTGTGTGTGTGTGTGTAAGTTTCATTAATAGAGGGCAGAATGCATATTCCTTTAGCCAGATATCATCACTCTCAATAATTACAATCCTCATGACCTGTGTTTGACCTCATCTACACAAACTGCCTTCACTCTATTTGTCACAGATACATTCTACCTCCACAGACTGCCAATTACCTGAACCACACGTTAATTTATAAGGTCATATCCTGGTTTTGAAATCACAATTAGTCTTTTGTAATCAAAGCCATATGTCTACAACTCCTTAGCTACCAACAAGTGATTAGATGGAATGCATCAGCCCTATCTTAGAGGAACAATATCTCTCCCACTATCTATCTCATAGACAAAAATGAGTTTCACTCAACTGGCTTTTTTTTTTTTTTTTTTTGGTGGCAGACTTTTTAAAATGGGGAGATTCTAAATAGGTGTACGAAGAAGAAATGTAGAAAATTCACTTGGAAAGCACACTTAAAGCGGAGGAAGGGAAGCAGTTAAACAGAGACAAAAAACTAAACATTAATGCTGTTGCAAGAGATGATTCATCTGAGACTACAGGGAGACGAGAGCTCCATGGTCTTTCAGCATTGTCATAAATCAAGACAAGGAGGAGGGGTCTTTTTATCTTTGCACTGATCAGGCATAGGAAGGGGGGGCTGAGGCAGCTTACAAGGAATTTCCCAGTATGGTACTCAATTACAGGCCGTCAGCAGGCCAACACTCTGGTGGCTGAGGGAATGAGCCCCTCAGTTTTGAAGGAGAGCTCTGTGTAATGTACCCAAGCATCTATCTGTGACATCCACTCCCCATCCCATCCCCACACATATCCATCACACTGTTCAGATCCATGGACTTCATATAGTATGCTTACCTCGTTTAGAAAAGCATCTCTAAAACTCTGATTGGTGTCTTTCAAAGAAGTTGAAAAGAGTAGTGAAACAAAGCACAGTTCTCGCTACTGCAATTAGTTTCTGTTGTTGTCTTAAACATTGTCTATCATACATCTTTTTTTGTTTGTTTAACCAGAGCACTGTTCAGCTCTGGCTTATGGTGGTGTGAGGGATTGAACCTGGGACTTTGGAGCCTCAGGCATGAGAATCTGTTTGCATAACCATTATGCTATCTACCCTCTGCTACCATACATCTTTTTTTTTTTTTTTAAAAGATTTTCTTTATTTATTCATGAGGAGATAGGAGAGAGAAAGAACCAGACATCACACTGGTACATGTGCTGCCGGAAATTGAACTCAGAACCTCATGTTTGAGAGCCCAATGCCTTATCCACTGAGCCACCTCCTGAACCACAGGAGGTGGTTAATTGAGCAGTGGCCTTATTGTATTAATTGAGCAGTGGCCTTTCTGGCTGCCTGTGTAACTCTTAGAAAAATATGGTGTCACTAGGGAAAGATAGAAACTGGCTGGAGGTATAGATTGACCTGCCAATGCCAATGTCCAGCAGAGAAGCGATTACAGAAGCCACAACTCCCACCTTTTTGTACCCCCAAATATAATTTTGATCCATACTCTCACTGGGGGAGAAATGATAGAGGGAAGATGACCAGAGGGCTCTGAACTCCAACTCCATCAGGAACTAGAAAGAGAAGAGGGAAAAGGGAGGGACATATGGATATAGTAATAGGTGTACATGTGAACTGGAAAGGAAGAGAAAAACAGGCAAACATACAAATATAGACAAATAATTGTAGAAATAATAATTAACCTATATCTTCAACCTTAAGAGAACTGCTGTAACTTACTCTGGTGGTGAGAATAGTATGGAATTGTACCCCTGTTATCCTGTAATTTTATAAATCAATATTAAATCACTAATGAATTTTTAAAATTTTTAAAATTTATTTATTTCCCCTTTTGTTGCCCTTGTTGTTTTATTGTTGTTGTAGTTATTATTGTTGTTGTTGTTGATGTTGTTGTTGTTAGATAGGACAGAGAGAAATAGAAAGAGGAGAGGAAGACAGAGAAGAGGAGAGAAAGACAGACACCTGCAGACCTGCTTTACTGCCTGTGAAGTGACTCCCCTGCAGGTGGACAGCCGGGGGCTCGAACCAGGATTCTTTGGTACTGCTTTGCTACTGCCTGACTCCCATGAATTTTTTTAAAAAAAGAAAAGTGTGGTATCCTTTTATTAATTTTCATAGCTCTCTATCCTTGGGTGCACGTAGATCTTGATCCTCATTCTGATACTTGTAGTCACTTCATTGCTGTCAGCTAGCCACAATTACCTGACTTTTGTTATACTGGAATCCTTTCATCCCGTTGATCTCAGAGTTCTATCCTATAGAAGCAGCTCCTGCCATCAGCCTCTTCTGATAGAGCACAGGTGTTCCTGATCTTTTCAAGAACACTGAGAACTCTCTTCAGTATCCTCTGGGCTCTTCTAGAGAACACAGAGAGCTGGTAGGTCTTCTGTTTTTATTTGGTATATCCACTCTTGCATACTTACCATTGTCTGCTGAGGCAATTCTGGCTGGCACTTCCACTTCACTTCATATGTGCCATTGTTTTTTCTCAAGGTTTTTAAGAAATATTTTACTGGTGTTTGATCAGCATCTCCCTGACATTTTGCTGGATGTTTTATCTGTGTGATGGAAGAGTGTGCTTATGTTAACACCCTCTGACTTATCTATTTCTATGTTCTACCCCTCCTTTACCCAAGTTCCTCAGAATGTAAGCCTACTTGGATTCTGATTGCATATATAGAATAAAGTTCCTTTTATCTCTGTGTAGAACCAACTGTTCCTCAGTTTTTATCTAGGACAAGGGACCAAGTGGCAGATCCTTAGAGATTACATGCTGTCTTGAAGGGTAGAAACATTTGTATTTTCTTTAAGCAATAAGTGAGGTGTTAAGCTTTTTTAAAAATTTCATTTATTTATTTATTTTCCTTTTGTTGCCCTGGTGTTAACCTTTAAAAGGAAGGAGTAGAGATACATTTTCAATTGTAGAAGGCTCAGATGGATCAGGATTCAAAGTCCTTTGAGTGTTACCAATCCAAATCTCCCTACCCCAGGTATCAAGGCTTCTTTCTCCCCAATCATAGAGAACTAATCTTAGCATAGTAGATAGGGTCCTGGTGAGAACTCAACTTCTCTAGAGCTGTACTACTCTTCTAATTACACACAGGAACTCTGATTTCTTCTTAAAACCTTGAATTATTAAAGATGAGCATCTCTTTATAAACTGCCAAGAAGTTTTTCTGGCTTTTAGACTTCACCTTAAATGAATAATTAATAACTTTTAGTCTTTCATTGTTTTTTTGTGCATAAGGAGCAACCAGCAACAACCATCTGGTTCTACAATTTTTATAATTACTCCTTTTCTCCCCAACCTCTCACATGTCTTCTTCTTCTGGTATCCTTTCCTAAGTTCATAGCCAGAAGGAGTTTTAAAAATCATATCACCTCCTGTCTGTATTTATCAGTGCTCCAACTACTACCAGAAATGCAGTCCTCACTGCCTATCAGTCTGTCAACAATGGATTCGTATCCAAAATTCCATATTAGAGTTTGGTCCTAAGATAATTTTAAGTGTTGATTTCATGAGAAACAGACAGCGGTGCTGAGATTTCATGCAGAGAGTTTAATGGAAGAATCTTTAGGATCAACACTTATAAGAAGTAAGGGAAGTAAATCTGGGCAAAGGGAGAAAGTGAACTGGGATGACTTCAGCAGATACCTCAGTCAATTATTAAGTAGTTCTGAAGATGGGCATTTAAAAAATAGTCCTCTTGGGGTAGGTGGTGGCATACCTGGTGGAGTACACATGTTACCATGAGCAATGACCAGTGTTCAAACCCCTGGTCCCCACCTGCAGGGAGAAAGCTTCACAAGTGGTGAAGCAGGGCTTTAGGTATCTCTCTGTCTCTCTCTCTCTCTCTAACTTACCCTTCTCTGTCAACTTTTGGCTATCTCTATCCAATAAATAAATAAAGATAATTTTAAAAACTAAAAATAAATAAATAATCCTCTTTAATTACAGACTTTAAGACTATTTCCTCCACTTTCAAGATAGGACAAATCTGGGTATTAAAAAAATTAACAAGTAGATAAAAGACTTGAACAATATTATAAATGAACTAAACTTAACAGATATTTTTTGATCTATGACATAGCTATAGAAAAAAATTAAAATTTGCCCATTTTTCTATGGTCCTGTGTTCTCTTCCTTTTTAAGCCAAACCTTATGAGTATTCTTCCCCCTGCCCCCTTTTTATTTTTCCTGTTTTCTTTCTGGGTCCTGATGGAGTTGGAGTTCAGAGCCCTCTGGTCATCTTCACCTAACATTTACCTCTCTTGGAGTATGGAACAAAATCATTTTTGAGGTTCAGAAGGTGGAAGGTATAGTTTCTGTAATTGCTTCTCTACTGGACATGAGCATTGGCAGGTCAATACTTACTCCCAACCTATTTATATTCTTCCCTAGTGGGATAGATAGAACTCTGGAGAGGTGAGGTTCCAGGACATATAGGTAAGGTCACCTTCCTAGGCAGTTTAGGATGAAATCATAGTAGCATCAGCAACTTGGTGGCTGTGGCTTAATGAGTTTCTGGAATAATCTTGGTTGTATTTTCCTGAGTTTTCAGGAAATTTTTTCCCTAGTTTATCAGGAGCATGTCTGAAATTCTATTTTGTAAAGAAGATAGTTCTTGCTATGTTGACTTCAGTCACTAGATGTTAAATACACATATCTTGAAGAAGGGAGAAAGCTATAGTTCAAGATTCTCAGAGGGTAAGAGAGAATCAGGCTCAATTATATATTACTGATAAAGTTAACTAAATCCTAGTCAAACACAAGGAACTATTCCATGTTTCAAAATCCTGACATTGGCTTCGTTTCTTGCCTCAGAAAAAGATTTTTCTAGAATCAGAGAACAGAACCAGTACTTTACAGACTCTCGGCTAAAGCTCTGCATCAGAAAAAGCCTCTTGTTTTAACCAGAAAGTTATCTTTCTTCTGCTGGTAACCATGGATATTTAGCACTGTATTTAAACCCAATATCTTTTTTTAAACACTTGATATTTCAGAAAGAAGATAAAAAGTAGAATTAAATCATGCAGAGAGGCAGAAAGTAATTTTTACTTAAAACTCAATATTCATGCACTTTCCCTGGGAGAGTTTAATTCCAAGTGCCACTTAGTTATTTTCCAAGTTAGAAGATGACAGCAGCCTGTCTAAGAAGTAAAAGAGAACAAATTACATGAGCATATCATCTCTCCAACTTCTTCTGCCTGCCTGCCTTCCTCCTACAAGTACGTCATTGCCCAGAAAGTAAGAGAAGGGTACTTGAGGTTAAATGACATCCTTGTAGTTAGCAATAAGCATGCTTCACATTCTTTACATTTCTTAATTTCTCAGCTGAGAGGTGAGGATAAAGAAAGGGCTGTCCTTTTATTTTATGAGATGAACAATAAAGGGCATTGCTAAAAGCAAAAGGGATTTCCATACCATTACTCACTTCTCCATAGAGAGGTCAATTCCTGTCTGACATGGGGGCAGTGAGCAGAAATCGTCTAAGAAAGATAAAAGTAGAATTTAGAACCTGCACCACTAAAAATGCTCTCAAACCAACAGACACAATTTTGAGAAACAACTTGAGGCTTTTAACGTTCTACTACCTAATGTTTTAGAAAATTCAGAGTCTACATAAAATATTCTTATGTTAGACACAGCTACCAAGTCACTATCAAGATAGACTCAAATTTTGTTGAAATACCATAAAGTGATTCATCTGTAAAACTGAAAGACCTTAAGAAACTCAGATCAAGAAAGTGAATCTGAACCCCACTCTCTCTAGTCTTTGGAAAGTGGAAGAAACATATTTTGGTCCAGGAAAAGTTTCTAACATAAATCTTAGTACTTTATTTTATGGTGATAAAGAACTGCTATAGGTAACTTGACAGTGCCGCAGTTCTCAGCACGGCACACGTGTACACACACACGTACACACACACACACACACACACACACACACACACACACACACACACACACACACACACACATTGGTCTTCAGGGCAGACTGAGATGATTCTGATTGCTCTGGAGAATATGTGCCCATCCCATCCTTTCTTTTTCTTCATTCCAAGATCAGATGTTGAGAGAAAACATTATGCAGACTCATTCAGTATCACCCAAATTCCATAGCCAATTGCTCCAAACTAACTCCTCAAAATGTGCTTCATCTCCCATCACTCCCAAACTGTGGTCACACAGGACCATCACCTCAGTGAATAGGCCACCACCAATGCCTGGAGCCAAATGTGTATGGTCTGGTTGTTCTATAGCCTCTATGCTTACTGTCTATGAGAGGAAGTAGGGAGTAGACAGGAAGAAGACTTCTCTTGAATCAGAGAGAAAGGAGATCCTAGGCTCCTAAGAATAAAATGAGGGAATTGAAAAAGAATGCTTGCCTTTGTTTAACCTAAGACTAGCAGAACAGCTAGTAAGACAGGTGGTCAAGAGCAGCAATGTGGAGCTAGATCTTTTGCGTTGGAGTACCTTCCAGGCAGCCCTCATAGCCAGAGTATCTGTCCCCCAGGCCCTCAACTACAAAATGGAGGTAACAGAGCCTACATTTCCAAAGCCTTTTTAAGGGCTAAATGTATGTATGTAAGAATACAGTAAAGGGTACAGACTGTACTAGAAGCCAATAACTGTTATTATCATAATGGTACCATTCCAAGGGAAGCATTATTCAAAAAAAAAAAAAATCATCCTAAAACCTTTCTGTGCTAAATCCTCCCACACAGTCTGATTTTGTAAGTCTTCTTGATTGTTACTTTGTTTTGTTTTTTGTTTTTGCCACCAACCAAGGTCATTGTTGTGGCTCGGTGCCTATATGAAGACTCTACTGCTGCCAGGAGTCCTTTCTTTCTCTCTTCCTTCCTTCCTTAATCTCTCTCTCTCTCTCTTTCTTTCTTTCTTTTTTCCTGGAGTCAGAGAGAAGTAGGAGAGAACAAGGCAGAGAGAAAGAGAAATGTCTGAAATACTGCTCTATTACTCATGAAGTTCCAGATCACTTCTGGTCCTTGAGTGTGCTTAACATGTATACTTTACTGGGTGCACCACTGCATAGCCCCTGGTTTTGCAAATTTTAATATACTAGTTGTAGAGACTCCACCAGTAACCCTTCTTACCCGGCAGAGATGCCCTTTCTGGGACCTTTTGGTACAACCACACTCAAGACTTTTGCTCTGAATCTCTCAGTTTAGGAGAAAGTGGTAAAGTTGTTGTTGTTTTTTTCTTCTTTTTCACACATGAAGATGAACTGCCAATCCCTTCTCAGAGGAAATAAGGCAAAGTATGTTCAGTAATTACTTAGATGAGAAAGAACATGCTTCTCTAATTAAGGAAACAATGTATTCTCATGGAGGAATGGCAAAAGACAAGTGTAGAGGGAGTAATGAGTTGAGGTATAGCAGGGCAAGCAAACTGGAGAGAACACATTTTTGTGTTAATCAGTATCAGTGCTCAGACTCAGAGAAGGCAGCTTCTAGAACATAGATTTTGACATGGTGTTTGCTCCCCAGAGTCACTCTCTGCTCTCCTGGTTACACTCTATATGTGGTGGCTCCTCAAATCCCAGACCTGGGTAGCAATGCTTCTGGGGGCTCTGGGTAGCATTGAGTACCGTGCATTCAACTCCCAGGCACACTGCATCTGGAACTTTATTCCTAACACTAGTCTGGAGAGCGTTCCAAGATCAAAGTCCCACTAAGTCCAGCTGAATTGAGGAATGGACACCGAAGTAAATACATTTGCTTTTTTTTTTTTTTTCTACAGAGAAACTGTGTAACTGGAAAAAAGAGAAAATGAAAACATAGGTGGTGAAAACCTTGAAATCTTATGTTCTTGACATATTTTATCTTCCTAAAATATGAAAGTTGGTATTTCTACATTATCCGGGGGGGGGGGGGGGGGAATGAGTTCCTTAAGAGAAAAAGCCAGACTTCAAATTCAGGACTCCAAATTCTGTCTGGTACCTCTTACCACACAGATTTGTCTCCCTGTGTAATACTGCATGCTGGGTATCCTTTGGGCTGTTTTTTAGCATTTTTATGACCTTTTCCTCACTTACAAAGTTTGGAGATTGGAATAAATCACTTCAATGTTACTTTCCAGCACTGTCATTTATTAAAAGGGAAGGGCCTTCCTGCAATGCCTGAGGCTAACAGGATCCTTTCAACTTTTGGAAACACCCTTCCCCCTCACTGGAGGCCAGAGACAAAGCTGGGATCCATGGGGGAGCTGGTCATAGGCTGAAAAACCAGGCAAGTGTGAATTCTAATCCTGGTGCTGACATTGACTTCCGCTTAATCCTTGCAGTCACTTTGTTTCTGAGTCTCCATCTATGCAACAAGGTTAATAGGACTCATCAATCTCCCAGGAGGGTGTTCACGTCTGCCCGGCATTTGCAAAGAGCTAAAGCCTCATTTCTGAGTGTTTTACTTGCTACCCTAAGAAACAAAAATCAGGAAGACTCAAAGACAAGTTGTTGAAAACTTCTTTTTTAATAATAGCATTGTAAATCTGCTTTATTATATCACCTATAAGTGTCACTTTAAAAAGCTGGAGTTTATTTGTTCAGCTTTTAGTGGAAATTTTATGTAGCTAAAGTCCAACTTATCAGGACACACACAATAAAAGGAGGTCCAAGACTAATTACCAGATATTTTAGAGCTCAACACTCTTCCCCCCCATAAAAAAGCAAAGAAACCTAATTTTTCTCTGTTTATACTTTAAAAAAAAATATTACCAACAGAAAGATAGACTGAATTGAAACATGGCAGAGTCTTCTGCAGCCTTATTTAAAGGGTCAGGGATTTTTTAATTTTATTTTTTTTAACTTATTTATTTACTTATTTATTTATTTTTAGCCTTAAACATTCTGGAAGACATCAACTCTTCAACTCTTCCAGAATTTTCAAGTTTGGAGTTTGGGAAAACAGCTAAAAAGGTGAAAATACTGAGACAGAGCAGGAAATCTCCAGTTCCTATACATGTCTGTGAGGTTAACCAATTGACCAGGAGAGCTGGTGTATGTGATATAGTGATAGTGTATGTGATATCATTTTTATAGGTAAATATATAGTAACATATAGTGTCATTGAGAGTGCTTCCAAAGCATACAACTTTAAGCATCACAAAGTTTTCCCTAACTTGCAGGGGAGCTTTCGTAGAGAAAAAGGGAAGAAAGGGGGCAGCCAGCTGTGCACCTGCATCTGTACAGCACCCTCACAAGAAAAAGAGATATTTCCAGATGCTGTTCTCCCCACCTTTTTGTTATCACTAAAGACTGATAACTTTGGCAGTAAGAACTGGGAGATTCACTTTTCTATCATTTTATGCAGACCTTCTTGATTATTATTATTATTATTTCAATTCTTAATGGAATTTCTAACTGCCTTCCTCAGACTGTGATAAATCAGGGGTTTCTTTTTCTCACTCTGGACTCCTTTATGACCTCACAGTAGCTATGCAAACCACAGAGTTAAGCAAACAAAAGAATTTTTCATTTTCTCTTTCATTCATTGAGGCTCCATTTTCAGTCACCCTTCAACCTTTTGACCTGTGTCCTAATGGTGCTGGTCACTCAAGGGCAGAAGTTCAGCCATAGGTTAAGTCTGTGTGTGTTTATGTTGAGGAGAGGGTCTGTTTGTGCTCACTTCCTGTTGTCTGTGTCTGCACAATGCAATTGCTCTCACAAAGCCCAGAAGTCCCACCTGCTGAGAGAGAGCCTCCCCTGAAAGATAAGTTTAAAAAAAAAAAAAAAAGTTCCCTTTAGCCTCCTTCCAGGAGTCAACTAGCTTTTTGTCTTGATGTAGCTGAATGGGAGTTAAATTAGCCCAGTCTAACCCTGAGAAGTTTGATGGAAGATCTGCCTTGATACTGCAACACTGTTCTTCAATTTAGTAGTTACAATTTCTCAGTTTGTATTTTGTAAAGTCTATTAGTCTACTGATCCTGAAAGTTGCATTGAAATGTGCTTTTGGTTACCATGAAAATGTCTGAAACCAGTGAATGAATTAAATAGCTGGAGTACCATGGGATATAGATTTGTGGGGAAAGTTCTGATTTTAATTAAGAAAGTCACATATCTTCTCCCAGGGGATCATTTGTGTTTCTCTTGTATACCTCTCTCTCCCCTTACCTGCTATGGCCCTCCTCTGCTATCCTATCAGGCTGCCTCAAGGAGATAACCATCTAACTGTGGTAAGTGTTTTGTGTTAACTAGCTAACTGCTTATGGGAAGTATTACTTTGTGCAAACATTCATTCATTCATTCACTCATTCATTCCCTTATTCATGCATTTGCCTAGCACACCCAATTATCACTTCAGCCTTTCACTTCTCCCTCTTCTAAGCAAGCCCAAGTTTTAGAGTATGGACAGATATGAACTACTCTGAGAAGTTTAGAATGGATACAATATAGTGTGAGAAATGGATAGATAATAACAGGTTTTGAAAAGAACACAGTATTCAGTGACCACTTGCAATAAAAAGCTATGGGATACACGGCATCATATATATATTTCCCTCTTAGATGGCAGCAGAACCCACACTGCATGGGCAGACATTGTGAACAGAGCATAGTAGTGCCCTCCAGAAACCCCATTCTCCCATATTCAATTGACTCCTAAAAGATAGCACAGGAAGGATATTTAATTTGGTACCTCTCCAGAAACCCTGCTTTACTCTCTTCCTGCTGGTTTTCTCTTTTCCCTCCATGTCTGTATGACAGACTAGAAGGCCAACAATGGGCATGTAATTAACTACTTGACCTCTGCTCAACTATGTGGACAGATGATATGTAATGCTTCCTTCCTTCTTTTCCTTTTTTTTTTTTTTTCGCCAGGATTCCAAGTTATGTGTGCCCCTCTGTTGCTCAATCTCTTGTTTCATCTTCCCCCATATGGTGTGACAGATCACTACAAGAGACCATTACTGATGGCCTTCCATGTGGGAAGACGGCCCTACTGAGGTAGATTAATGATCATCTTGGAGCAGTGCCACATTCTGTTTATCAGGGGCTAAATTCAGATGCTATTGAGGAAAGTAATAAAATAAAATAAAAACATAGGCACTTAATTCTGTAATGTTATACTTCCCAATGTTATCTAGAGATCAACTCATAAGATGAAAACAAGAGGACTTATAGTCCTTGAATTTTTTTTTTTAATTCTTGAAATTTTATCTAAGCTTGTGTTGCTATAGAGGCAATCCTTACCATATCAATTATGCTTTTTGGGGTGTTGGGTGGTAGTGCAGCGGGTTAAGTGCAGGTGGCGCAAAATGCAAGGACCGGCGTAAGGATTCCGCTTTGAGCCCCTGGCTCCCCACCTGCATGGAAGTCGTTTTACAAACAGTGAAGCAGGTCTGCAGGTGTCTGTCTTTCTCTCCCCCTTTCTGTCTTCCCCTCCTCTTTCCATTTCTCTCTGTCCTATCCAACAATGATGACAACAATAATGACTACAACAATAAAACAACAAGGGCAACTAAAGAGAATAAATAAATAAATATTTTTTAAAATTATGCTTTTTGCAAAGTTCCTAGAAACCCACTAGGGCATTAAGTCCCAAGGATTAACTTTATTTTGTCTTGTTTATTTCCTATCAGATGCAATGAAATATTCCTATTTATTATTTGGTCTCTAAATTCCCAAATTTTTAGCACTTCAACTCTCAATAATGATGAAAATACAATATGCAAGGATATACTCCTGCCCTCTTTCTGAAAAGAGGAAATTTGATGCTTGTTATCAGTTTTATTTTAATCTGATTATGTTCTAACCATCTATCTTCTACTAAATTCACCCATAAATATCCCTAAAAGGCAGCTGAGATTTTGAAAATTAGTAATGGGTAAAAATGGTTATCAATGTGAAAGAGACAACTCAAGCAAAGACAGAAATAAAGGAATGTGAGGTTAGATGCAGAAACCAGGCAGACTAGACACAAGGACAGTACTAAATGTAGAGGATAAGGGGCCAGGTGGTGGTGCACCTGGTTGAGCGCACATGTAGCAGTGCACAAGGACACAGGTTGAAGGCCAGTCCCCATCTGCAGGGGGAAACTTCACAAGTGGTGGAGCAATGCTTCAGGTGTCTCTCTGTATCTCTCCTTCTCTATCACCCCTTCCCTCTTGATCTCCGGCTATGTCTATCCAAGAAGTAAAGATATTTTTTTTAAAAAAATTTAAATGTAGAGGATAAAAGAGTAGAGTGGACAGACAGTGAATGCCAAGGTAAGAATACTGTGTTTAGCCTGGGAAACAATACAGGGAGAAACTTGATGGCATTCATAGTGGAGGAGTTATAAGTCTAGAAGTCAGAAGGCCTGTTCACTAACTAGATAGCCTTGTTCATGTCACTTAATTTCTCTAACTCTCAACTCCCTTATTGTTTCAATTTTAAAAATATGTATGGAACTTCTGCTATGTGCCAAACACCGTGTGAGAAACTCCAAGGGATTCAAAATTGAGTAACAGCATCTGTGCAATTAAAAAGTTAGACCAAGAGACCTGTTCTGCATATCCCACCTCTAACATGGCATGATAACTCTAATCAGGATCCAGCCAACTGAATTCCCAGCTAATAAAAGGCAGCCAAAATATTCATGAAATTACATTACGTATGGTCTGAAAACTATTGAACTTTGGGAAAAAATATATTGTTAACATCTACTACTATGGGTCTGGCAATCATTTTACTTTTTCCAGGTGAGTAAACAGGTGAAGAAAACTTGATAAAGAGTGATTGATTCCCTATACTGACTGAAAAATTAACTACATATGAGAATGAAAAAAATAGATATTCAATACATAGTGATAATCAGGAGGGATACTATCTTGTCTATTTTTAGTCAACTTTTGACATATATACACAGACTCTTAACTGGTTGCGAGGCTCGTTAATTTTCAGTTTATGTGTGTTCGGGTGATTTCTGATTTTTTAAAAATATCTTTCTCCTTTCCTTTAAGAATCCCTGGCAAGTCGACATACATATGGTGAACATATGGCCTTCTCCTAATTGATTTAATTCAAAAGAGGACCCAGGGGAAAGCTCTGAGCACTATCTGTTTGAGAGCTTTGAGGAATGTTTATTTCAGAGTGAAGGGTATAAGTGAGATACCATCAGAGCAGTGCAGTTGAAACAAGCTAGGCAGTACTCACACATGGTCCAAAGCACCAGCAGTATAAATCGTTAGGATAAGTTTAACTATAAAGTCTCTAGATTGGCAGAAAAAAAATATATAAATGTGTTTCCTAATAAAAAGAGATTGATTGTTATGTCTGTTTCAGGAGATTTTTCAAAAATGCTGTACTATGTCCCCCCTTGTAAACCTGTCACTCCCCAGGTGAAACTGCTTCACCTAATTAACCAGCACCACCCAATTAGAGGTCAATTTGCCTACATTCCAGAATGAGCCTATGTTTGCCTAATGCATCCTCCACCTGATAGAGATAATTCTGTAATTAAACTACAGCGGAAGGGATGGTGCAATCGAATGCATTCCTTCCTTACTGACTGCTATAAATAAAGCCATGTGTCTATCGTTTGTTTGCTAAACGGCTCCTAAATGATGGCAAGTCAGTTGCAACAAAACCAAATTGAGTTCACTCTTTCTTTATTGTCCTCCCTGGTTTGGCTTTAACAATAAAGTCACAATAACTATCATTAGTGGATGATGGTCTCATTGATTTGGAGCTTGTCTGAATCCTCAATATTGGATCACAAAAGTAAATGTTAAAAATGTGACAGCTGGCTATGGTTCTGTCTGTTTGTCTGTAATGCCCTGTACCCAAAAATCATTTTGCTGTGCTATAATAAAAAAAAAAAAAAAAAAAAAGAAGGGGCTGGAGTGGCAGTCTTTGACTCTGTAGAGTTAAGGACAAAGTAACACAGGAGGGTGAAAGTATTTCTGAAGTGCCCTTGTCCACTTCCATATGCTTGAATAAGTTTCAAAAAGTCATTATTATCCCTTACTCCATTCTTCGTATCAATTGCCAAATCTAATGGTAAAAGAGTAGAGGATCATTGCTATAGTTCATTAGAATATTTAGAAAATTTTAATGAGGAGTTTTCTGTTAATGGGTATTATTCAGATATCATTAGTTTCTAACATGACTTAAGCTTTATGTGCCCAGCATTATAACTTTACATCAATACACACTCCATCATGATCCACTACCAGAGACCTCCCTTTACATGTCTTATCTACCCCAACACACTTTCCCCCTGGCAAGCAATCTGTCCATGTGAGCAAATTATACACATATAGTATTTGTCTTTGACTTATTTTACTTAGCAAAATAACATCAAGGGGAAAGTACGTTGTCATAAATAACAAGAGTTCATCTTCTTTTTATAGCTAAGTAGGATTCCATTAAGAATTTATCCTAATGAGGAAGTCTTTAAGACCTGTTCTGTGGAGTACATTCCAGAGTATGGTCATCCACTCTGATATTTCATAAAAGCAGTAAAGTTTAGTGCCAGAGAAAACAGAACTCCAATCAATAGTAACAAATTAAACCTTTCCTTCCTAAAGTTCTTCTGGTCATAGTTCCAAGAGGAGAAAAGAAACCAGATTGCATTTATCTGTGTATCAAGGGAGTATACTTTGCTCTACCCAATGGGACCCAGAGAGGGAAATCAAACCGAATACTATTTTTAGGTGTTTATTTCACACAAGAGTTACTAACACATTTAATGCCATTCTTTAATCAACTGGAGCTTGAGTCTCCATTGTTCCTATAGTTAATGACATAATCTGAACATAAATTATACTCCTAAACTTTTGGCACTGGCACAGATAAAATGACTCTTTAACTTAATAAGACTACTGAAGACTCAGACTTGTCTTCTTGTACCTTGGGTGTCATTATTTGTGAGCAGAAGCAGAATTGAACTGCATCCCTTTACTATGTCTTTTTCAGAAAATTTCATTCAAATCCATTCCAGTTTTTTCCCATGAATATCTCTTTAATACATAGACAAGGTGGTCCTCCATTTCAGAACTCCCTGGACACTACAGTTTTAAATGTTCTTTCACATGGGTTGGTTAAACTGTATTTCCCAATTTGGGGCTTAGAAACACCACCTCATGATACACACACAACAATTTAGCATAAACTGAATATGGTAATATTAACATTATCTGAGTATGGATCAGTATTTTGAAGGAAGCAGGACAAGACAAAACCGGTCAGACTACAAGGGCATTCACATCAGAGAATCTAGTAATGCTGCTTAAAATACATCCCTCACTGAGGAAATACAATTCAAGTAAATATTTGCTCTGTGAACAATTTGCATTCTTCCTTTCCCATAAACGTCTACCTTTCATCAAAGATCCACTTGTCACCTACACAAATTGCAGGTGTTGAAGCCAGGTCTGTGACCCTGAAGAGCATCTTTGCCATTTCAGAATGACCTATGAAGCCAAAAATGTGCCCCAAGTCTACAGGCAGTAAAGCTCCTGAAATTTCCTCTAATGAACACAAATCATATGCCATGCAGCTGGCTCACATATCACCCCTGGTGTCAGACAACTGCTTTCTGAAATGTTCTGATTTTCTTATCAGAAGACACCTGCTATGCTAGGCCCACAGCAGGGAAAGCATAGAGTTGGGACCCACTAGGGATATGTGGGACCAGGCCAGTTTCATTGTTTCTAGACCTACACTTCCTCACTCAAGAGATGATTACTGCATCCCCTGCTCATCAATAAAGACTGAACTGTGTCCCAGCTCAGCCATGAGTCCTTTATATCTCCTGAGGCAGAAGAGTCAGGAAGAGGAAGTATGTAGGATGGGGGTGGGGAGAAGGAAAAAAGTGCGTGAACCAGTGGGATTAAACAGTGGAAAACAGGATGTGACTAGGAGAGGGGGCGGAGTGGAAAAAGCGCGAACCAATGGGGATTACACCAGTGCGGGTCTCAAACAAAACAATGATTATGTAAATAGATCACAGCATTAAGCAATGCAAGCGAACCTAACATGATGATCAAAACAGAAGGGCTCTTAGAAGCAGACCAACAATTTGCTTGCAAGTTCTTTACATTCTAGTATATTTGTCAGTTTTGAAAATTTTATATAGCAGATTTATATTAAATGTAAGCTAGTACATAAAAGTTTTATGTTAATGAATATTATAGAAAATTAGCTATGAGTATTTTTGTCTGTTTAAAGCATTTTGTGTGAATGAGTGGGATTCATTACCTAACACAAGTGTCAAGAAGCAGACACCGAACAACCTCGATGAAAATCTCCAGGAGTATTTTGGAGCCATCTAATCAGATATGATCCCTTTAAGGTCAAGCTGACCCCTGCCTGAGAAACAGTTCTAACTTAAAAGCTACAACCCAACAGAAGCATGACACTTCCTGAAGCTCTGAGCACATCTAGCAAGATATCCCTAAATCATAAACAAAAGAACAACTTCAGAATGAATATTTTCATGACGACTTACACTTAAAAAAATAACCACCTTCCCAATTCAGCCCTCACCAAATGAAACTTAGAAGGCAAGCCACATAGAATAGTGCTATATTTTGCTTCATTATTATAATTTACTCAGCATAGGACATATTAAAGACATACAACAGACTGTGAAAACCAACTTTATCTTTTTTTTTTTTGTCTCCAGGGGTGCCTCCAGGGTTATCGCTGGGGCTCGGTGCCTGCACCATGAATACACCACTCCTGGAGACCATTTTTTTCCCTTTTGTTGCCCTTGTTCTTTATCAGTGTTGTCATTACTATTATTGTTGTCGTTGTTGTTGGATAGGACAGAGAGAAATTGAGATGGGAGGGGAAGACAAAGAGGGGGGAGAGAAAGACAGACACCTGCAGAGCTGCTTCATTGCCTGTGAAGCGACTCCCCTACAGGTGGGGAGCTGGGGGCTCGAACCGGGATCCTTAAGCACCAGTCCTTGTGTTTTGCACCACATGCGCTTAACCAGCTGCGCTACCACCTGACCCCTTTTCTTTTTTAAGTTTTTCAACTTCAGTAATGATGAGAAACTTATGGTGCCTACACCTGTAAATCCAGAGCATGAAATTGAGACAGGCAGCTATTCATCTGCATTCCCTTTGGGGCTGTAAACCTGTCCTGGAACTGGTTGAGGATGGGTCTAGTGGCATTTCAAAGCATTTTCTAACATGAGAATACAACTGAAGGCAATGAGTTGCAAAAAGCCAGTTTTAAGCCTTCAGAGCAGAGACCATTCCATGGGTGGGAATTTTTCAATATGCCATAGCTCTTGTGGTACTTGTTTTTGTTAAAATTTACAACCCTACACAGAAGCTTTTTAGCTCCACTTGATAGAGACTTCTTGGTTACCCAGACCCATTTGTTATTCAGAATGTCTCTGCAGAAAACCCTCTGAACTCTAGTATCTGCCCCTAGCCCTTCCCAATGTATTCTGATTGCCACCTCCCAATCCTAGCCCCTCTGAGGGCTTCTGGCCCCTCTCTCTTAGTTGTTCGTACATCCCAGTGTAGACTGGGTCATCCTGTCCTACTGTATTGACTTGATGAATACTACTGTCTTTCTTTCTCCAAAGTGCCCCATTTGAGAAAACAAATGATCTTGCTTTCTTCTCTTTCTGCTTCTATAAGTCTGTATTTCTGGAGCACCCAAATGACATGCCATTAGGAATGCATACTTGATTATTAGTCCTCCCTTTTTCAAGTTCTAGACAGTCCCATTTCAGTGCTACATGTGTCTACTGGAACATATCAGAACCACACACTCAAAAAATAGTAAATCAAACCTTCTGCCCTCATTTTCCAGAATCCCTTCCTCATTAATTTTCTTGTTTATGATAGTCAACAAAGTTTAACATTGTAAAATTATCTTTTCAATGGAATCACAAATAATTTCCCATAAGACCTTCTGAGTCGATATTCCAATCGGATATTTTTCATTTACCTTCACTTTTGACCTTAATCTCTGCTTTCCTGGACAGTTAGTCGCAGTTGCTTAAAAATTAATTAAAACATCTTAGCCTACTTTTCTGTACATGGTACTTTCATTCAACTTGTTGAACTTTTTCAGTTATAATATTTCAAAGTTTTAGGATACCGTATACCTTTGTTTCTCAATAGCAATAAACATTGTATATTAAACTTCAGATAAACTAATATATCTAAAAAATAGATTCTATTTATGCAATAATATGTAGTCTTTTATATTTATGACTGTCTTTTCCAGTTCATGAGCTAGAATATACTCATCTCCATTTCTACTGCTGTAGTCTGCCCATTATTATTTTAATGTTTTGTTAGTGATTTAATACTGATTTACAAAATTACGGGGTTCAGGCAGTAGCACAGCAGGTTAAGCACTCGTGGTACAAAGCACAAGGATGGGTGCAAGGACTGGCATAAGGACCCCTGTTAGAGCCCCCAGCTCCCCACCTGCAGGGGCAGTCGCTTCACAAGCGGTGAAGCAGGTCCGCAGGTGTCTATCTTTCTCTCCCCCTCTGTCTTCCCCTCCTCTCTCTATTTCTTTCTGTCCTATCCAACGACGACAACAACAATAATAACTACAACAACAACAAAAAGGGCAACAAAAGGGGAAAAAAAGAAAACAAAATTATGAGATAACAGGGGTATAATTCTGTATCATTCTCACCACCAGAGTTCTATGTCTACATTACCTCAACTGGAAACTGTAGTAGTTCTCCTAAGGTCACAGATATGGGTTGACTATTATTTCTATAAACACCTATATTTATAAACATTTATACATTTTTTTTCTATGGTCCTTCCTTCCTTTCCTTTCTAAGTCACATCTACATCTACTACTATTTCTGAATGTCCTTTTTTCCTCTCCTCTCTTAGGATTCAGATGGAATTGGAGTTCAGAGTCTTTTGGTCATCTTACCCTAACATTTCTCCCCCCTCTGGAAGTACGGAACATAATTCTATATGGGGTACAAAAGGTGGGAGTTCTGGCTTCTGTGACTGCTTCTCTACTGGACATGGATGTTGGCAAGTTGATTTACTCCCCCAACCTGTTTCTATCTTTCCCTAGTGGAGTAGGACTCTGGAGAAAGAGTCAATCTATTTTCCCCTGACAAATGAATGGAAGTATATTTTAACACTGTACCCACCACGTAAGGTCTGTAACCTCAAGCCCACCCCTAACAGTGGACCTGATAATCCATCCTCCTGATTGTCATTATACAGGACAAAGAGAAACTGAGAGATTAGGTGGGGATAGAGATGGAAAGAGAAAAAGAGACACCTGCAGACCTGCTTAGGTGGGGAATGGGTACTCGAACCTGGATCTTTGTGCATAGTAATATGTGCTCTTAACCACATGTGCTACCACCTGGCCCCTGGTCTTTAAAGATTCTATCTCTTTTCAATTATAGTCATTTTCAAATGCATTTACCATATTGTTGTCAAACCGATTTTTCCAAATACAAACTTCATTATTGAATCTACTGGCTTAAAGGTGTGTGTATCAATAATTTTACCTTTTCCACAAGATGAAACTCCCATTTCTCTGTATAACATAAACTATTATAGACATTTATGCCACTGCAAACTCAAACTCAAGTATGATTTTCACTAACTTCATGCTTTATCCTTCAGCAAAACTATATCTGAACTTTTTCCAAACAAGATCCTTGGTGTCTTGCTATTACTGCCTTCCCCAAAAGTTCTTCTCCTATCTGCCTGAACAGATTGATCTAAAACTCAACTCTAGGGATAAACTCCTTGTGATATTCTCTTTGATAGTATCATTTCCTTTGCCTTTTACACTCACGAAAAATGTAGTAACTTTGTTCTTTGGGCACTTCTATATTGTGCTAGTACTGTCATTACAGCAAATTTAATTTGCTTAATTTTTCTACTAAATTGTATGGTTTTTTCCCCCCCTAGATTGTGAATGCTCTAAGGATAGAACTTAATGGTCTGAAGATAGAATGTGAGTTGAAAGTTTACTCACTAGCTGAATAATCTTATATAATAGTTACCTGTTACTACAACAGTGCTGCACAACAAGCAACCACAAGTTTGCCAGTGGCATATAATAATCAACATGTTTGTTAATTAGTCAGTGAAGTGACTATTAACTTCTAACTTAGGTCAAACTTAGCTGACACTGGCTGTTTTGATCATTCATTTCTGGCCACTAGGGGTCTGCTGCGGATGACCAGCCTGGGATGGCCTCAGCTAGCACAGCGCATTTCTGCTACTTCCTTTCATCTTCCAGCAGGCTTGCCCAAACTTGTGCTCGTGCTAAAGAGTTTCAGAAGAGTGGAGCTATACACAGACTTCTAACAATCAAAATAACTACAATCCAAATTAAAAAGAGAGGCTATAGGGAATGGAGTGAGGGACAGATATCAAATCTTAGTGGAAGGGCCAGCAAAGACCCACTGCAAAGTGCAAGGACACAGGGGAGACATTATTAGGGTACTTTCACAATCGACCATTTCTTGATCAACCACAACTTTAGTCATTGACACAAAAAATGGTAAGTGGTGGGAGTCGGGCAGTAGCACAGCGGGTTAAGCGCACACGGCGCAAAGTGCTAGGACCCGCGTAAGGATCCCGGTTTGAGCCCCTGGCTCCCCACCTGCAGGGAAGTGGCTTCACAGGTGGTGAAGCAGGTCTGTAGGTGTCTATCTTTCTCTCCCCTTCTCTGTCTTCCCCTCCTCTCTCCATTTCTCTCTGTCCTATCCAACAATGACGACATCAATAACAACAATAAAGCAACAAAAGGGGAAATAAATAAATATTTTTTAAAAAGTAGAAGGTGTATGTTGTTAATAAAAAAATGGCAAATGTTTATTATGTGCCATCTCCAATTCTAGATGTTAGGAATACAACAGTAATACCAACCAAACCCTTATTGTTTTAGAAAACACAAATTCTAGTGCAAGAGACAGATAATAAGTGAAAATGAAAAGTAATATATATTGCTCATCAGTTGTGATGTGGTTCAAGAAGTAAATGTAAAAAGTGAAGGGGAAGATAAAGCCTTGAAAAGAAGGGAATGAGAACATGAAGTAGAAGAATGGGATGGCTGTGGAGAATAGCAAGTTCAAGGGCTATGAGGTGGGAGTGTGCTGGCACTTTGAGAAGTAACAAAAATGGTATAGTTATACAGCCCTCAGCAGAATAGTAAGGAGTAATAAGAGAAAAAAAATGCAATGCAAGTGAAACAGGGAGCCTTTACTCTTAAGACAGATGGGGAAGTCGCTGGAGAGTTCTGCATGAGAACGTAATTGGCTTAATGTAAGGAGCATGGCTTCTGCTATAGACTGACTACGGCTACCAAGAGTCAGAAGTTAAGAACAGTGAGGAGGCTACCACAGATATACTTTGATATTCCACCATAGACCTTTCAGCTTCCAGCTTCAAACTGTGCCTGCAAAAGTGTATCCACTGTTTTTCATTTCTCTCACTGCCCACTCTTTCTGCCTCTCCTTCCAATTCTTTTTTATAACAGGTGTCATAGCACTTTTTTTTTTTTGACTCCAGGTTTATCACTGGAGCTCAGTGCCTGCATTATGAAATCACTGCTCCTGGCAACTTTTTTTTTCATTTTGTTGTTGTTGTTGTTACTGTTATTGCTGCTTTTTGTTGTTGTTGGATAGGACAAAGAGAAATTGAGAAAGAAAGGGAAGACAGAGATGGGGAGAGAAAGGAGACAAAGATAGACATTTGCAGACCTGCTTTACCACCTGTGAAGGGACACCACCACCCCCCCCCCCCAACAGATGGGAATCCTGGGGCTCGAAATGGAATCCTTACCCCTGTCCTTGCACTTCATGCCATGTGCATTTAACCCAGTGTGCTACCACCTGCCCCCCAGCACATTTTTCATGTGCTATTTCGAATACATTTCATCAGCTGCCACTCCAGGTGAATGGACTTATGATTGATTTCTCACAAATACCTTAAGAACATTTAAAAGATATATACTTGAAATGCAAAATAACAAAACAAACCTAAATTCTTTGTATTCGTTTTTTGTATCTATATATGTATACATATATAGAGAGGGGGGAAGAGAGACAGAGAGAGAAAGAGAGGGTGGGGTAGAGGGAGAGGGAGAGAGAAACTAAGAGGGAAAGATAGAGAGGGAGAAAGAAAGATACTTGCACCATTATTTTACCACTTGGAAAGTTTCCCATGTAGGTAAGGACCAGAAGTTTGAACCTGGGTCCATGTGCACTGTAATGTGTGCATTCAGCAAGTGCACAATTACGCAGGCCCCTTTCTTTGTATTATTTAAAACAATTCTGGACATTGTGCATGTTATGGGCTGTGAAAGAAAAAAAAAATTCACTGCAACACTTTTGATTCAAGAGCACACCTACTAATCATATCACTTTAGGAAAACAGTCAAACTGGCCTCTGCACCACTTCTTGAAAATGGGGATAAAAATGATGACTGTCACAGACTGTAGAAAGGATTATATGAATGAAATAGTATATGTAGTAGCAAGAACACTGGCTAGCATAGAAACTGGCTATCTTCTTTTTTAAATGGATGGTTTGAGAATGGGGAAGATACTACATACGGAAGATTTGAGTTAATCAAGGCCAAGGAGGTGGAAGAACTCCTCACAGTACTTTCGAGGGTTTGAAAAATTCCCAACTTTAAATAATTTGATTTCTCTAAAATACCCCACAATCTGTCTCTGCTACTTGTTTGTGGTTGAAGTTAGAGATCAGCCCCTACTTTGTCCCTAGAATCCTCTCGTTTTAATTATTTATTTGTTTACTATTTATTTATTAGCTAGAGTCCTTTCTTTATTCCTAAGGTCCTTACAGAGTCTGGCACTTTTCCTTCCTTCCTCCCAGATTCCCTTGCTTTACCCATTAATCTGTAAGGTGAACTCCATGTTCTCCATCCCCCCTCCAAATAAAACAATAAATAACAACCATAGGCAAGAATAGTATAACAACAAATAATCAGAAAGTATCGCAGTTCTAGGAATTGCATGATGTACAGCTTTAAAACATTCAGAAAGGGGGCTGGTTTTAAAAACTGTCTTAAGATCCACTTCACTGAAGCTGGGTGGCAGTGTACATAGTAGAATACATGTATTACCATGCATGAGAACCTGGATTCCAGCTCCTGATCCCTACCTGCCGGAGGCAAACTTCATGAGCAGTAAAAGACTGCTGAAAACACTGAAAGTGCTTCTCTTTCTCTCTCCTTCTACTTTTCCCTTCTATCTCCATAAAAAAATCAAATAAATAAATAAACATTTTTTAAGATGTTGGTTCACTTCAACTTGCCTTGATTAGAAATGACATGGTCTTATTTTGGCATTATGATTTTTCTCTATCCCTGAATCCTCTGATCCATTAAAGTAGTGTTTAATTAATCCTGACTCTACAACTATTTATATATATCATATATTTTTTCATTATGGAATCAATCTGTTAAGAGTCATCCTTGATTAATTTTAGTCTTTCAGCCTAGAGATCTATACAAATTCATTCATTCAGTATTCAAAATGTATCAAACATATTGAACTGTTAGTATATACCAATTCTAAACTAGGTTCAAGGAATTAATATTAGAGAAGACCAATAATGTTCATAATTTTATAAAATTTATACTCAGGTATGTGTTTTCACAGTGAAAGAAGAAAGGAGATGGGTATTGTTATAAAATAAATGACAAAGTACACATCCAGCAATATGAACTACAATATACACTATGGACAAAGACAATAGTATAGAAGGATAAAGTATGATATGTTGGGGAAAGAGTTTTGTTTGTTTGTTTTTGGTTTGTTTGTTTTTTGCCTCCAGAGTTATTGCTGGGACTTGATGTTGGCACTACAACTCCACTGCTCCTGGTAGCCAATTTTTCCATTTTTATTGGCTAGGATGGAGAGAAATTGAGAAAGGAGAGGGAGAGAGAGAGGGAGAGAAAAAGCTAGATACCTGAAGATCTGCTTTGCCGCTTATGAAGCATCCTCCCTGCAGGTGGGAAACCAGGGACTTGAACAACCCTGTGCTCATAGCTGCATTATTCACAATAGCCAATGAGTGGAAACAGCACAGATGCCCATCAATAGATGACTGACTCAAAAAGTTATGGGATATATAGTTTATGGAATACTACTCTGCAGTCAAAAAGATGATATTGTGTCCTTTGGGAAAAATATAGATGAACTGGAGATGAAAGGCAACTACGAGATGGTTTCAGTCTTACACATGTGGAATCTAGAGATATGATTCACATAAACTTTACAAAAAAAATCAAAAGCAAGGAAATTTTCTAAAACTTCTGAGAACTGTGGTGGATATCTTTGGGAGGTAAGAGGGTGAGGATACAGAATTTTGGTGGTGGGTGTGATGTAAAGCTATATATTTCAATCTTACAATCTTTAAACATACTATTAATAGCAAATTAAAGGTGTTTTTTTTTTACAAGAAAAAAAATGGGAAAGGAAAGAAATTTTCCAGTGGTGTTTAGTACATTCCTATCTTTCCATAAATTATAAAATGTGAAAGAGATGGGCTACACAGAAGTTCACCTAGTTAAATACACATGTTACCATATGTGAGGGCTCAGGTTCAAGTCCTCAGACACCACCTTCAAGGGAGAAGCTGCATTAATGTTGATGCAATGCTACAGATGTCTCCTCTCATAGTCACAAATAAAGGTCACCAGGAATTGTGGAATTAGGAATTATTGGAACTAAGCCCCAATAATAACCCTCATAGAGAGAGAGGGACACAGAGAGAGAGAGAGAGAGACAGAGAGAGAGACAGAGAGAGAAGAAGGAGGAGGAGGAGGAGAAGGAGTAAAAGAAGAAGAAGAAGAGGAGGAGGCGGAGGAAGAGAAAAAGGAAGAAGAAAAGCAAGAGGAAGAAAAGAGATAGAATTAAAAAAAAGAAATGGGAAAAACTGATGAATTGAAGCAGAGTTAAGAGATTAGGCAGTGAGTGGCATACCCTATAGGGCACACCTGCTATCATGTGTAAGGGTGAGGGTTCAAGCTTCCAGTTTGCTCCTGAAAGGGAGAAGCTTCACAAATAGTAAGCTGCAGCTGTCGGTCTTTCTCCTGCTCTTATTAAAAATATTATTTATTTATTTATTATTGGATAGAGATAGAGAGAAATTGAGAGGAGAGGGAAAGAGATAGAGAGGGAGACACATGCAGCCCTGCTTCAACTCTCATGAAGCATTCCCCTAGCAGGAAGGAACCAAGGGCCTAAACCTGGATCCTTGTTCAACTGTAATGTGTACACTTAACCAGGTGCACCACCACCTAGTCCCTTGTCCTTCTCCATCTCTATCTCCCCCTTCCTTCTCCAATCTAACATTCTCTCAACTGAGCTATTTCAGTCAAAGCCCCCCCTTCCTTCTCAATATCTCTCTGGCCTATAGAAGGAAGGAAGGGAGGGAAATTACATTTATCAGAAACATTTTCTGATAAAAATAGAGTTAATTTAGCAATAATTTCAATTAAATTCACAAGTCAGTTGTCTATTTTAGAGTTTCAATGCATATGTCATGGCAGTTTTATGAGGAATGATACACACGTGTAAATAAAATCATTTATTGTCTACTGTACCAATGATAATAGGAAAAAATTCACCACTCTGAATGTAGTAAACTAATTTCACTTGTTACACTTTGCATCAGTGTCTTTTCCATTTACTTTCTTTCTTCTACTAGGAATGGACTTCTTTTTCTGCTTTGAAAAGGATCATTTTCCTTATGAATACACAAATGTGGTTTTATATCCTTTCTTACCTCTTCACTAAAAATACCTGCATAGATCTGAACAAAGATACACAAGATTTGGAGAAATTCCTGCTCCAAGCATCACATGAGATAGTCTAAATGGTGCCTGTGTGTTGAACTATTCTGATGAATATAGAAACAGCACTTAAGAATTGATTCAGGGGAATGCTACTATGTAGTCTCCAGTTGAATGAACAGGAAACAAATTGTGTTAAAAATGAGTATTTAAAATTAACATAATCAATAGTAATATATAAATAATCTAATACTTAATTTTAGGAACTATATTCACACCCTTGACTGCCTTTATCCTCAACTATTCTACAGAAAACAATCATGTCTGATTCCTAAGCCAAAGATTCACAGAATAATTTTACTTATGTACCAGTTTTACAGGTTGACCTGTTTTTGAAAAATAATGTGGTAGCACTAAGAAATGGATAAGCATCCCAGCACATCATATACAGGTTTTTTAATACATAATCACTTCCACCAGAATGAATGTGTATATCAAGTTTAAGGCCTCTTGTGAATATTTTTATGTGCATATGCAAGGAGACTAAGAACACTTTTGGAAATCTAAGAATTCAAGAACATTTTAAGTGGAAAAAAAAAACATTCTGGCTTATCAGCAAGTCTGGAGTCTGATACACGTTGCCACTGACCCTTTGAGTCATCCCATAAATACACTAAATAGATGTGTGAATTTAGACCCACAGGCACGCACTGATAACCCAGACTGACGTGGATATAGGCAACCCTTTATGAATGTTCTGACTTTGGCTTTTGCAGCTGCTGTTTTCTCAGTGTTGTCTCCGGGGCAGTTTCCTGTTGCCATAGCTGATGGCCTGCCCACGCCTGCCTGGGCCTTTCAAGTGTCAACACTCCCAGGCCGGCTGCAGTGGTCAAATGCTTGTTAATGAGATATAGCAGCTGGGTAGGGGTGAACCACTGAGACAGATAAAGGAATGCCGCTGGTGCAGGAAGCGATGCCTTTTGAATCTTTTCAGCAGGGTGAAAGCTTTCAAATCAAAGAGAGTATGTTGTATTCATTAATAAACCCAAGTTCCCATGCAGTCACATTAAAGCTAGCAATTTAACTTTGCATCAGACAGGTGAATTTCTCCCAGATTTTGCCCTGAAAGATAATGAAGGAGAAAACAAGGCTTTAGTTTGGAACAAAGCAGCACTTCCTCATCTGTGGGACTGACTGGACTGCTAAACCAACCAAGAGTTGCTACATTCTTTTTCAATTTATCCTTTTGTGTGTGTGTGTCTGCGTGTGTGTGTGTGTGTGTGTGTCTGCGTGTGTGTGTGTGTGTGTAATCCTTTTGTGTGTGTATTATCCTTTTGTGTGTGTGTGTATGTGTGTTATCCTTGTGTGTGTGTGTACACACATCTCACAAATCATAAAAACCTTTCCTGCTCCCTTCTCCTGTTCCTTTCAGACAGGGCATCTCTTTTTTGCTTCTCCGTCTCTTTTAAAGTCCTATTTCCAAAAACAGAATTAACAACTTGACAAATATTTGTGAAGGGGAAAAATACATAGGTATGGATATGATCCCATCTAGCCTGTCTCCTAGAAAATACAGCTGTGTGCCCCCAGCCTCCTGGCCCCACCCTACATAGAGATGAGCTCCCTTCTGAAGTAGGGGTAAGGAGTTGTGTAAGTTGACAGCTTCTCAGCTCCAACAGTTGGGAGATGCCAGGAACTGGGGTGAGGAGGATATTGAAAGCCTCTAGCTGGAAGGGAGTCTTGAAGATAGTCCTAAAGAAATTAATATTATTTTTCAGTGCTTAGTTAGAAAAATTAACTCACAGGGAATGAAAAATTTAACTCATAGGGAATGATAATTTAACTCAATGAATAGCATCAGAGATGAATTACCTATTTTAGGACTGAGGGAATTCAGACTGGATGGCATAATTTTCGAAGAGAAGCAAGGATGGGTAATTTAGACCAACTCAGATACAGAGATAATCTTGCATCACACTCTTTCCATTTGCCCCAACCTTTTTATAAAATGGCTAATAGTTCACAAGGGTTACTTAAGTAGTACAAAGCAAAAACTGTATCTACGTGTTATCCTGTTGACATTTTTATTTGTAGAGTGGTTATTTAAGGAAATAAACACACAGGGTAGAAGAGATGCATCTTTTAAAGTACTTCAGTTTTCTAGATAATTCCAAAATTGATTTGTTTAAGCCTCAAATTTTATTAGATGAAGTTAAATCTATTCGTAAGAAGAAATGAAAATTTCATGTACTGGAGGCCTATAATATGTCATGGCTTCAAAAAAATGTGTGTGTGTGTTGTGTGTGTGTGTGTGTGTGTGTTTGTGTGTGTGTGTGTGTTTGTGTGTGTGTGTGTGTTGTCTTCAAAATTTAAAGTAATGGCAGTTTTACAAAGTCTCTTTTACTAATCTAATCAAAATTTTGGGTTCTAGATAGTCTGGATCAACTACCCTAAGTCATACATGATAAATAAATTAAAAAACTAAGAGATAGTCTTTTTTGCTATGTACACTTTTTCTCTTGCCATACTGTCTTCCTGGCTGAACTGATTTGGGCCTTGTTATTCTAAGCTAACATGCAATGTGATAAAAATAAAACAGCAAACCCAGAACAGTCAGTGTTCTAGGTAAGTGGTGTCTGTTTGTTTGCAGAATATTCAGTGTTCAATGTAAGTGGCGTGTGTGCGCACGTGTGTGTGTGTGTGTATTTTAAGACTAGAGAAGTATATTATTTCTCTTTTAAAATTTTTTAAATATTTATTTATTTCCTTTTGTTGCCCTTGTTGTTTTATTGTTGTAGCTATTATTATTGTTGTTGTTAGTGATGTTGTCGTTGTTGGATAGGACAGAGAGAAATGGAGAGAGGAGGGGAAGACAGAGAGGGGGAGAGAAAGACAGACACCTGCAGACCTGCTTCACTGCCTGTGAAGCAACTCCCCTGCAGGTGGGGAGCCGGGGGCTTGAACCAGGATCTTTATGCCAGTCTTTGCGCTTTGTGCCATATGCGCTTACCTCGCTGCGCTACCGCCAGACTCCCTGAGAAGTACATTATTTAAAAATAATACAAAAATCCTCAGGAAATACTCCCTGGTGGGGTTCCAATAAAGCCTATGTGCTCATTAGATTTCACCTAGAGGTGACTATAAGGAATGTTTGACGAATGTTTTTTTAAAAAGTATCTTTATAGCATGGGATTATAATGGATGAAGAACTGAAGTGGAGAAGAATCAGGTCCAGACAGAATTTCTAATTAGATAGACAGAACATATCCTTCTGGGACACTCTCTGCCATGTCTCCCCTCTATGCCAAGTTAGAAACGGCCTGCATAATAGTAGGGATAGAATCAAGAGAAGCTACCAGAAAATTCTGCTAATTCTTGGAAATCCATGCCTGCATAAAAAGGATTGTCTAGTAGCTGTGTTTTTTTTTTTTAATCCTTGTCTCCTTTGACCTTCAACCAAATTACCAATTACCTTCAAGCACCTCCAAGGAGTTGCTGAGTTTTGTCCTTCTAACAGCTATAACATTGACTCATTTGGAGTCACTGACTGCCATGGCACCTACAAATCTGCCTGTCTTCTTAATAGCATCTGCCTTAACTCCAAATTAGCACACTGAGTATCCACCATTGGTCTATAATGCTGCTTCCCTCAGAGGACTGGAACACAGAAACACATAGTCGACTCTGTGAGTAGTTCTTCTCTATATTCCTCTGCCTTTGAATTTACTGGATCTTGGTAGCTCCTTGGAGAGGTATAACCAGTAAAAAAAAATAAATAAAAAAATAAAAAATCACTTCATTTTTCTATGCAATACAAAACAGAAACCTCCTTTTCCAGAGCACACAGGTATTTCGTGTAAGTTTAGCATTTTGTACAATACTACATTTTCTTTCCTGCAACCCCCCCCCCCCGACACACACTGCCCGTACTTCACACCATAGTCTCTTATTTCTTATTTTTTTTCCAGCTAAGAAAGTTTTGACTTTAAACTGAAAATATTCTAAGTGACAAGTAAGTAGCCCCTTCTCAAATAAAACTTGCAATAACATGCCTGGATTACATTAAGGAATGCTGGAGGGGATCCCAAAAACCAGTGTTTGAACAGTCAACCTGACAGAATCCTAGGACACCACTGAAAGAGCTCCAGTTACCTAACTGACTTAGAGCTAATCAGTGTAATCCGCATGACAGTATATTGTCTGACTTCAGGAACCTGCTGCAATCCCCGCGGGGTTGGGGAGCATTGGGAGTGTCCCAAGCCTCTGCCACAGCAATGTGACTTGAGCAGCCTTTCCCTCTGGCTCTGCATTTGAACAATGTACACCAAGCAGTTTCATACAGTGAGATAACTTAGCTATATTAAAGCAAGCCAGCTTAACATGGAGACAAAAACAGAGAGAAAACCACAGAAAGAGATCAATAGCTAATGTCCAAATCCCAGGAAACAGAGTAGCAATGAGAGTAAGTTTCTTGGCAAGAAAACAAAATTGATCTAGAAAGAAGTTTCGGGAAAATGTCTGAACTAGTCTCCACAGAATAAAAATGTTGCTAAATGAGGCTTTTGACTAGTCTTCCCCGCCCTAGGGACAATATGAACAGCAAATGCGGAGGAAGTAAAAGGATGGTTAAATCTTTTAGAGTAACAAACTCTCCTGTGGTTATTTAGGCCATTTCTGAGAATTTGCCTCATGATTCTTTGAAGCATAAAAATGCAAGACTAGACTCAGTGGCACTGGACCTGTCAATCCCGGGTCTGGGTTGAATCAGAAGGTAGCACACTACCAGTCTCAGTACCAACAACTGTGTCTTGTCAAATGGCTCTCTCACTTGAGAAGAAAAAAAAGAAGAAAAAAAAACTCCCAATACTTTGTATGGACACTTTTTTTTAAAAGAACCTTTCTGCTGTGAGATCTTTGTTTGAAACAATGAATGTAATCAGAAAGAAAGATTATGTGCATGATCCCAAAAGAATTTTGATCCATACTCCCAGAGGGATAAACAATAGGGAAGTTTCCACTGGAGGGGATGAGACACAGAACCTTGGTGATGGGAACTGTATGGAATTGGGCCCTATTACAGTTCTTGTAAATCAATATTAATTTACTAATAATAAGACATTAAAAAAGAACGGTATGCACATGTATAATCTGCCTTTTCCTTGTTTTAAACTATGTTGACTGATACAGACAACTTTTATAAATGTAAACTCTTGTTTACCTTTATATCCTGCACACAATTTCAAAAAAACAAAGGGTTAGGAAGGGGGAAGTTGGAAAAAGCTAATTAGAATTAGAAGATATATTCTATAGCTTCAACATAATTTTGAGTGAGATAATTAATCTTCAATGGCTTGAGTAGAAAGATGGTCCTGTTGACTATCAGCATAAGCTGTGGCTAGATTACTATTTCTTATCTCTTGTTCAAAGCTTTACTTCAAAGAACTATTATCAACTGTTCAAGTAGACAGCAAAAGCTCACAATGTCTTAGAGGCACTCAAGACTGAGGAAAATATGAAAGCATTCCTTCTTCAGTAGGATGTAGGCTTGCTTCATATTGAGAAGAGAAAATGGCTGCTAATTTAGTCCCAGCAATAAAGTATCGAAGACTGAATAAGCATGGAATAAATCCCTGGGAAACTAGAGAACTTAATTACAAGTCAGAGTAGAAAAGTGTCCGCATCATTTTTTTTCATTTTAAACTAGAAAAAGCTAAACATTATATCAGCAAAACTATTCAATTTGTTCTAGTAATTTTCTGAAAGATTTCCTCACCCAACAAATATTTATTGAAAAACTATTATTTGCCAAGCTCTTTAAAAGTGTAGGCAAAACTGCAAAGAACAAAATAGGTGACATGTTCTTGCCACCAGAGTTTATATTCATATATTTATATTATTAATTATACCAATCAGTACAATTATACTAAGACTGACTACAGTCAACCATTTTCCCCTTCCAGTGTAAATTTAATATATAATACTCAAGTCTTGCACTTAACCTCATCTACCGAGGAAAGCTGTTTTCTGTGGCATATGGCATCCTTCATAAGTCTAATTTAATGGAGTGTGTATGTATATTGGTATGTTTGTGTGGGAAGGATGGCATTTTAAAATTTGGGATTCAGAAAATGTTACAGAGAAAGAATTATTTTAGGAAGAATTCCTCAAAATACTCTACATTATTTCAAAATACTCTACATTACTTAAGCCCAAACAATCCTTCCTGGGGGAGGGGGAGATAATTTACTTTCCAGAACTTTCTCAGATATTTTCTTCAAAACAAGTGGTTGCAGGTTAACTTAACAAGTTAGAGGACAGCAGCATCAAGAATATTCACTGAGTATGGGGAATTTTATAATGAGAATGAAGTCTAACCATGCAAGAGTACACAATGTGTTACAAGAGAAAGAATGGACCTGAAATTTAATTGTATATTAAGCACTAATTCTTTTAAGTCTTTCTGGTGCCTTATAAATAAAGCAGTGGAACCTAATAAAATAAAGCTTGAAGCCAAACAGTGGGAAGGCAGTATTCTTTTAAATAATATAGTTGTGAGTTGTTTCATTTAACATAAGCTTTGAAGCAATAATAAAATAATCATTGGGACAAATCCTTATCTTTGAAGATAAGGATTAAAGGATTAAATACAGTAGACCCTATTTTCAAGTGCAAGGACAACAAGGAAGTTCTCTGTAGAAAATGCCCATCTGTCTGAAGCACTTTCTTTCATTTCTCCACCTTTGTCTTGTATTGGACTCTTCCTTCTGCAGTGCCCTAAATGGTACCTGGTAACCTTTACCCAGTACTATAGACAGATTTTAGCTAATTATACAAAATATCTGATTTTTATGCCAATATATATGTATCTGTTCTATGTCCTCTTCCCTTCATATAACACACTCAAAAAAAAAAAAAAAAAAAAAAAAAACCCTAATCAAATCAATTGTAGACTAATCCCAAAGGAGGAAGTCCACAACCCTTTAATTTTTATCTTAGGTAAACCCAGTACAATGTTTAGTTGTTTGCACTCATTTTCAATTTCAGCTATTTTATTTCAAAATCCAAAATTATGACTAATACCAGCTTATAGCATAATAAAACTACACCTAGTTTTTCTAAAATTCTTTAACAGACATCTATCGTTATAGATGTCATCTATTTTGAGATAATTTTTAGCCATCTGTTATGACTCACTGAGTCTCCCTGTTGGCATGCATCGAACACTTTGTTCCAAAAGTAATGCCGCTTTTTATTTTGACTTCAAACTGAGTCAGTGCGGGAAAGGGAAACTAAACATTTTCTTCACACAATAGAAAAAGCCTGTCATATAAAAATCCTCTTTGCAAATTATTGAATCTAATAACTTGTTTTTGTGAATGATCAAAGTTCTACATTATAGGCAGATAACTTGTGCTTTATGTATTTTAAGGATTTTGTAGAGGACTAGTGGACAAAGTAACATCATTTAAGTTGTCTTGAGAATGAGGACACACCGAGGGTGGATCCAGTTCAACTGAAATGTGACTGGTGTGATCCACTACTTCCCCAATGGATTGAGTCACAAGTTATATAAACCATGAAGATGACTGATGTGATCAGATTAGTCATGCAAAAGTAGAGTTTAAGTATAACCTATAGACATACAGCTAGAGTCTATATTGCTTCATCTCTGCCCAAACCTAAATGATTCTTGAAAGGCATTAAATAAAAGTGTCAATATATATATATATATTAAGGAAGCAGATTAACAGAATTCCAAACTCTCAAAAATGTCATGATGAAATAATTCAAATTGCTATAGGGATTTTCCCTGTAACTTGACCAAAAAGGAAGCACTGTTTGGTTTGTAAAGTACTTAAATTGTATTAAAATGTTTCTGTGACATATTTACTGTATAAAACAGATGACATATGTGGTCCAGGAGGTGGCACAGTGATAAGGCTTTGGACTCTCAAGCATGAGGTCCTAAGTTCGATCCCCGGCAGCACATGTGCCAGAGTGATGTCTGGTTCTTTCTCTCTCCTCCTATCTTTCTCACTAATAAATAAATAAAATCTTAAAAAAAAAAAAAAAAGATGACATATGAATTAAAATCTCAACTTTCATTGAACGAAGCATAGAGGAACGGAATGGAGAATAATTTCTGTTTAAAGAAGTGTTGTTGAACAAAACATTGCAGAACAAAGATAACAAATTGAATACAGTAGCAATAAATCTGTAACCCAATCATTACCATGTCTTGCTGTAAAACATAGAATATTCAAGTCCTTACATTTATTTAATCTATATAATGTTGACTATAGTGTATGAATCATTCAACAGTTAGTTTGAGTCTGAACTTTCACTTCTTTATCTCAAGGAAAATTCATTTTCAAGTATCCAGGAATATTTAAGGTATTCAAAGTATTTCAGGAGAACCTTGGCACTTGTCACACAAGTTCAATAGCTAACAGTTGCTGCCACCTATAGGCCTGATCTCAAGAAAAGTGGTCAGGAACTGAAAAGGCAAAATTCAAAGGCATAGATCAACAAAACAAGTTGTTTTTCTCAGTGAAAGACACAACTTGTACTCTTAAACTACCAAGTCCCAAAAAAATGGAATGAGATATGACAACTGTCATTGGCTTCTTCAACCACGATTTCTTTAAATAACATTATGAGGGGCAGGAACTTTAAAGCAGTAGCCTCTCCTCTCAACAAACAAATGAAACAAAATGAACCAAGTTATTAGCTAGAACTTTAGTTCACATATTATTGTCATTATCCTGCTTAAACCATCATGTAACTCAAATAGAGCTCCAGCCACTTAAAAAAAAGAGAAGGAAAGGAAGAGGCTTGGAATGATACCCCTGGTGAGCCAGGAATAAATGCTAAAGAGGCTGTGGGGACAGAAGAACCCTTCTGTACTGCTGATGGGAATGTAAACTGGTTCAGCCTCTGTGGAGAGCAGTATGGAGAACTCTCACAAGGCTAAACATGGACCTTCCATATGACCCAGTAATCCCTTTCCTAGGAATATACCCCAAGGACTCTATAATACCCAGCCAAAAAGAAATGTGTACACCTATGTTCATAGCAGCACAGTTCATAATAGCTAAAACCTGGAAGCAATCCAGATGCCCAAAAACAGATGAATGGCTGAGAAAGCTGTGATGTATATACACAATGGAATACTACACAGCTATTAAGAACAATGAACCTACCTTCTCTGACCCATCTTGGATAGAGCTAGAAGGAATTATGTTAAGTGAGCAAAGTCAGAAAGATAAAGACCAGTATGGGATGATCCTACTTATAAACAGAAGTTGAGAAAGGAGAACAGAAAGGGAAACTCAAAGCAGGATTTGACTGAATTTGGAGTAGGGCACCAAAGTAAAAACCCTGGGTTGAGGGTGAGGGTGGATGTTCAGCTTCACGGGTTGGGGGAGGGGGGAAGGATAGGATGGGACACAGTCTTTTGGTGGTGGGAATGATGTTTATGTACACTCCTATCAATTTATAGTCAGATAAATCAATTTTAATTAATATGAGAGGGGAAATTGATTGAATGTCTCAAACTTTTTAAAGCACAGACTGAGTCTTTTTAATACATAGGCTGAGTCTTTGATATATTGACTCTTCAAAAGCCTAGACCAGGGAGAACAGAAGCAACTGGAGGCTTATATACAAATAATGTCAAAGAACATAAATTATGATGATGTTGTGTGTGATACAGCAAATCCTAACAAAGGGATACTTCAAAGTTAACCCAATTGCCCAATAATGTGATTATAGCAATAACTATCTATTGTCTTCTTAAATCCTAAGACAGCAGGAACTTCCTGCTTCCTCTTTAGAGCCTATTATTTCCCACAGTCCTGAAACCTCTGGGGGGGGGGGGGGGCTCACTTTCCTGCATACTTCTCTTAATTCATACCAAATGATATTGCATCTGCAGATCCAACCTAAACAACATAACCACCTCAGCATGCTTCACTTCAGACTGTCCAGAGATGTCAGGTGTGGAATGTCAGTCCTTCACCCTCATTACTCAGGGGAGACCTTTCCTTTCATAGAATTCTCTAATTCTATTCCAGGATGTTCACTTCCTAACAAAGCCCCAAAACCTAGATATAGGCTAGGTCTCATAAGATAGAGTATATGTTCACATGTATCCATAAATGAGGGCAAAAATATAAACCTGAAATCAAAAATACACAAGTCTGTAGTGAGTCAGTTTCAAGTTCATAATGAAATAGTATCTACTTAGACTTAGATACACTCCTCACCTACTTCCTATTAAAGTTGTCTCACTCACTCCAAAGCTAACCTCATCAAAGCAAGGACTGCAAAGGCTGAATAAGGGCAAGAGCCTAGCATACTTTAAGGATGACTCTTTAGTCACTATCAGGCCACCCCATCAGCTAGGGCCCTAATTGGGGAGTCCTGAGATTCCCAGAAATGATGGGCCTAGACCTTGAATAAACCCCTCTCTCCATTGTTACCAGACATCTCTATCAGGAACAACACAATAGACCCCTTTGTGGGTTCCCATAGGACCTTGCCCTCATCTTGGATCAACAATGGTAGAGAATGTTCCATCCTCAGAAGGGAGGCTGAACAATATATTCTATGCTACACCTGAGGAAGATGGGTCCTGATAGTGAGGCAGCTTGGAATGTTCCTACTTATGACCTTTTATATATTACATATTTACAAATGCATACACACATATAAGGATGCATTTATTCATTGACCAAATACATATTTTTTTCCAAAAAAGTATTTAATTCCAATCAACAAATAGCCTTGCATTCAACATTGATAGCTCTTACACCTTTCTCATTGTCATTTGCATTGTCCTTCAATTTGCTGTGGAATTTCTTTTAATTTATTTTTTATTTAAGAAAGGATAAATTAACAAAACCATAGTGTAGGAGGGGTACAGCTCCACACAATTCCCACCACCCAATCTCCATATCCCATCCCCTCCCCTGATAGCGTTCCCATTCTCTGTCCCTCTGGGAGCATAGACCCAGGGTCGTTGAGGGTTGCAGAAGGTGGAAGGTCTGGCTTCTGTAATTGCTTCCCCGCTGAACATGGACGTTGACTGGTTGGTCCATACTACCAGTCTGCCTCTCTCTTTCCCTAGTAGGGTGGGTCTCTGGGGAAGTGGAGCTCCAGGACACATTGGTGGGGTCTTTAGTCCAGGGAAGCCTGGCTGGCATCCTGATGGCATCTGGAACCTGGTGGCTGAAAAGAGAGTTAACATACAAAGCCAAACAAATGGTTGAGCAATCATGGACCCAAAGCTTGGAATAGTGGAGAGGAAGTGTTGGGGCGTGGGGTACTCACTGCAAACTCTAGTGTACTTCTGCTTTCAGGTATATATTTTGCACTAGTTTATGGATACGTGTGAACATATGCTCTCTCTCACAGAACCTGGTCTATATCTAGGTTTTGGGACTTTGTCAGAAAGTGATCCACCTGGGATGGAATTAGAGAATACTATGAAAGGAAAGGTCTCACCCGAGTAATGAAGCTGAAGGCTTGTCATTCCACACCTGAAGTCTCTGGACACAGTCTGAGCTGAAGCATGTTGAGGTGGCAATTGTTGCATTGATTAGGTTGCGATCAGCTGATGCAGTATTATTTGATATGGATTGGGAGAGGCATGCGGGAAAGTGGGCCCTATCCTAAGGTTCCAGGACTGGGGGAAATATAGGTTCTATAGTGGAGATGTGAGGTTCCTGCTGTCTTAGAGTTCAAAAAGACAATGGATAGTTAATGTTATCATCACATTATTTGGTAATTGGGTTAACTTTGAAAAGTCCTTTTGTTAGGGTTTGCTGTATAGTACCCAGCACCTTGTATATATCTGTGCTATTGGTTGCTTCTGATCTACTTGGTCTAGGCTTCTGAGAGAAGCATATCAAATACACAGCCTATATATTAAAAAGACTCAGTCTGTGTTTTAAAAACTTTGAGACATACAATTAATTTCCCCCCTCTCGTATTAATTAACTAGTGATTTATATGACTACACTTTACTAGGAGTGTACATAAACACCATTCCCACCACCAAAAGACTGTGACCCATCCCACCCACCCACCCCCAACCCCCACTGGCCCAGGAAGCTGCATGTCTACCCCTCCCCACAGGGTTTTTACTTTGGTGCCCCACTTTCAATTTAGTCAGATCCTGCTTTTAGTTTCCCTTTCAGATCTTCTTTCTCAACTTCTTTTGATGAGTGGGATCATCCCATACTCATCTTTATCTTTCTGACTTAGCTCACTTAACATAATTCCTTCTAGCTCTGTCCAAGATGGGTCAGAGAAGGTGGGTTCATTGTTCTTGATAGCTGCATAGTATTCCATTGTGTATATATACCACAGCTTTCTCAGCCACTCATCTGGTGTTGGGCACCTGGGTTGCTTCCAGGTTTTAGCTATTATGAATTGTGCTGCTATGAACATAGGAGTACACACCTCTTTTTGGTTGGGTATTATGGAGTCCTTGAGGTATAACCCCAGGAGAGGAATTACTGGATCATCTGGAAGGTCCATGTTTAGCCTTGTGAGAGTTTTCCAGACTGCTCTCCACAGAGGCTGGACCAATTTACATTCCTACCAGCAATGCAAAAGGATTCCTCTGTCCCCACAGCCTCTCCAGCATTTGTTGCTGCTGTCTTTTTTGATGTATGCCATTCTCACAGGAGTGAGGTGGTATCTTAGTGTTGTCTTAATTTTCATTTCTCTGACAATCAGTGACCTGGAGCAGGTCATATGTTTTCATATGTTTGTTAGCCTTTTGGATCTCCAAATATACTTTTTAAAGCACATATAAAAGTATTAGCTCTTATTCCTAGTGTCTTTCTAACCTAAAATCCCCATTCTCATCTGCTCTATTACTATCTTTTGGTTTCTGTTTATTAAACATTTTTGTCCTACTTTATATCTTACTTCCTTTAAGCCACCAAGTTGCAAATACTACTATGATCCCATCCTCACTTCTCTGGGCAGACAGGCTCAGTAGTGTGTCCTGAAACTTCACCTCTCCAGAGCTCTACCCCACTAGGGAAAGATAGAAACAGGCTAGCGGTATAAATCAACCTACCAATATCCATGTCCAATGGAGAAACAATTACAGAAGCCAGAACTCTCACCTTCTGAACCCCAAGGAGAAATTTGTTCCATACTCCCAGAGGGGGAGAAATATTAGGAGATAACTAGAGAGCTCTGAACCCCAATTTTACCAGGACCCTGAGAGTGAAGAGTAAAAAAAAAAAAACAAAAAAAACGAAGGAAGGACACTCAAAAGTAGTAACAGATGTTGTAGGTGTGACTTAGAAAGGAAGAGAAGACAGTAGCATAGGAAAAAAGGGGCAAACATATACACACAAATACATAAATATTTATAGAAATACTAGTCAACCCATATCTATGATCTTAGGAGAACTACTACAGTTTCCAATGGAGGGAATGGCAACTTGGAATTCTGGAGGTGGGAACGGTGTGGAATTAAACCCCTATTGTCTTATGATTTTGTGAATCAATATTAAATCACTAATATAAAATTCAAGAAAGGAGGGGGTTCTGGCGGTGGCACACCAGGTTAAGTACACATCGTACAAAGTGCAAGGACCAAAGCCAAGATCCCATTTGGAGTCCCTGGATCCCCATCTGCAGGGGGGTCACTTCACCAGCAGTGAAGCAGGTCTGGAGGTGCCTCTCTCTCCGTTCTCTCTCAACTTATCTCTATCCAATCCAATAAAATGAAAAAAAAAAAAAAAAAGGCTGCCAGGTGCAGTGTATTCATAGTGCAGGCCTTGGGTGCATTGGATCGACCTTCTCGTGGTGCATCCTGTGAGTACCCATTCATTGGGGAAACTGACGATCCTTCCTAGCCGACTGAATCCACATGGATCCCAGTCACTTTCACAGCCAGCAACAAGCAGCTCCTGACAGCTTTCAAGCTATTGGTCCTGCTCTTCGAGTCCTCCAACTTAATGTTGAGGGGCTGTCCTTTGCCAAACGCGTTCTTATTGGTCATTTCCCACGTCTACGCTCGACGGACCTGCCAATATACGCGGATATCTTCGCCCACCCTGTCCAACGCTTGACTTCTCGTCATCCAATCTGGTCCCCTACGCCTACACTGAACTTCTCTGTTCCAGACTCTTGGAAACAGAGTTGGCAGTCAGCTGAGGTAAAAAACAAACACCTCATCACAGACCCCTGCAAGCGTCAACCCGGCTTTGACCTAGCACGTTATGATTGGGCCCTCCTCAATCGCTATCGAACAGGCCATGGCCGGTGCGCCGCTATGTTCCACCACTGGGGAGCCAGAGAGGACCCGAACTGCCCCTACGACTACAGACAGACTATGACCCACATAGTCAACGACTGCCACCTCTCCAGATTCAAAGGAGGTCTCGAAACCCTACATCAGGGTCAACCTGACACTGTTAACTGGCTACGGAAGAAGGGCAAACGCTAGAAGAAGAAGTGCAGGCCTTGAGCCCTAGTGATAACCCTGGAGGCAAAATAAATTAATTTAATTTAAAAATAGTGTGGGAGAGATAGCATAATGGTTATGCAAACAGATTTTCATGCCTGAGGCTCCAAGGTCCCATGTTCAATCCCTAGCACTACCATAAACCAGAATTGAGCTGTGCTCTAGGAAAAAAAAATTGAAAAAGATATTAGCTCATTTATAACTACTAATTTTGCGTCATTTTGAAAGGCATTTCGTAAGTAGACTTTGCTTCTTTATTTGTAAAGTAAGGAGTTGAAGCTAAGCAATTTCTAGATTCCTCCTGTACTGAATATTCTAGGAGATTTATCTGTGCTTGGCATCCTCTCTACGCACACCATATGAACCTTTGTTCTGTTTTGGGGCTACCCTTTCTAGGAATGACTAGAGGTTAATGCCCTCTAGTCATTTGTTCCCTCTATATTCCCTGTGAGCACTCAGAATAGAAGTGATATTTTTATGGATAATATCCACTTCACTTTACCTGAAACACAAACACTGCTGTTACTAGTTGAATTATGTCCCTTCCACCCCAAATTCATATGCTGAATTCTAACCCCCAATAACTCAAATGTAAATGACTTTGGGGATTTGGCCTTTAAGGAAATCACCAATTTGAAAAAAAAAAAAATATATATATATATATATTAGATGAGCCCTAATCCAATCTGACTGATGTTCTTTTAAGAGGAGAAAATCAAGGGGGCAGGCAGTGGCATATCTGGTTAAGCACACCTGTGGACCCAGGTTCAAGCCCCTAGTCCCCATTAGCAGGGGTAGAGTTTCATGAATGGTGAAGCAGGGCTGAAGGTGTCTCTCTGTCTCTCTCCCTCTTTATCTCTCCCTCCCCTCTCAATTTTTCTCTGTCTCTATCCAATGATAAACAAACAAACAAACTTAAAAAAAATTTAAAAGACACAAAGGAGGAAATCTAACTATGGCAGGGCCTGGGGAGGGGAGGGAGAATTTGGAGATAGCTCAGATTACTAGAGCACCAACTTGCATGCCTGAGCCCCAGGGACCACCAGTTTAAAACCTGGCACTGGGGAGTCCGGTGGTAGCGCAGCGGGTTAAGCACACGTGGCGCAAAGCCCAAGGTCCGGTGTAAGGTTCCCAGCTTGAACCCCGGCACCCCACCTGCAGGGGAGTCCCTTCACAGGCGGTGAAGCTGGTCTGCAGGTGTCTGTCTTTCTCTCCCCATCTCTGTCTTTCCTTCCTCTCCATTTCTCTCTGTCCCATCCAGCAGCCAGCGACCGTCAACAACAGTAGTGACCACAACAAGGCTACAACAAAAAGGGCAACAGAAGGTGGGGGAGATGGCCTCCAGGAGCAGAGGATTCGTGGTGCAGGCACTGAACCCCAGCAATAACCCTGGAGGCAAAGGGGCAAAAAAGGGAAAAGGCAATATCAACAATCCAAGACAAGGAGCTTCAAAAGAACAGTCCTTCCAGATTGTGAAAAACTAAAGACGGTTATTTAAGATAACCAGCATGTAATAGTCTGTTGTGGCAGCACCTACAAAATTAACACACCTACTGATCAAATTCTGTCTCTGAATATATTACTTAGGTTCTCAGATTCTTCATATTTAACATAAAGACAATAATGTGTTCACTGAAATCTACAATTTCAAATGAGGTTGCATAAAAATTGCCTACTATATGTTTGTCATAAAACAGTTGCTCAAGGGAGCTGGACACAGCAGGTTAAGCTCACGTGAAGCGAAGCACAAGGACCTGCGTTAGGATCCTGGTTCAAGCCTCTGCTCCCCACCTGCAGGGAAGTTGTTTCACAGGCGGTGAAGCAAGTCTGCAGGTGGCATTCTCTCCCCTTCTGTCTTTCCCTCCTCTCTCCATTTCTCTCTCCTACAATGACGACATCAATAACAACAACTACAACAATAACAAACAAGGGCAACAAAAGGGAAAATAAATAAATAAATGTTTTAAAAATATTTAAAAAATAGTTGCTCAAATATTAATTCTTTCCCTGACCTAACCCTCTCTTCTGGAAAGAAAATTTCAATGATGTCTAGAAAGAAATTTCACTATTTCTTGTTCTCCAAGTAGTCAGCAGGCTTATGTGTACCTAATTTGACAAAATATTTTAAATTAATAATACTATGTAGTATTTTTAAGGATTTTAATACATTAAATGTAATTACATTTAACAAAATATTTTGTTAATAAAAAAACAAACATACATGTAATGAAGCCACCTTAATCAGTTCATATTGCACACTTGTCTTATCTGAATGAGTTCCTCAGTTTATACTACAAAACTTCATGAATTTTACCACTATATAAGCACTTCAAAGTTCAACTTTTCACTCAGATCTTACTTTAGGTTACATTTCTACTCAGTTTAAAAGTTTAACTATCAAAATACTACTCATGGGGCCAGGTGGTGTCTCACCCAGTACAGCACTCACATTAGCACGTGTGAAGATCTGGGTTAAAGTCCCTGGTATCAACTGCAGGGAGAAACTTCACAAGCAGTGAAGCAGTGCTGCAGGTTGTCTCTCACCCTCTATATAAAAAAATGGCCACTACTACCACCACCAATAATAATAATAACTAGTATTATTTGTACAAACTTTTGTCTTTTTTCCACATTCCAGAAAATATTCTACAAAAATGATAAGGGCCAGAGAAATACCTCGTCTGGAAATGCATCTGTCTTGCCATGTGCATAACCCAAATTCAAACCCAACAGCATTAAGGGAAGCTTCAGTCTCTCTGTCTCTGTCTATCTGAAAAAGTCATTCCAGAAGCATGAAGCCCCAGTGATGATATTATATACGTTTGAGCTTGCTTCTCTCACATCCACAATCTTTTCTCTTCATAATCAAGATTTGATTGTGTCCCACTCTCTCCCTTGGTAAATTAGTGTAGGGTTTATTTAATATCCCCTTAATATTCAATTTGCTTCTGCAGATTTGAAGGGTTTGTAAAGCTCTGAACTAGTAGTAAAAACAAAATTAATGCCATACTTGTATACCTGCACTAATTCAAGGAGGTAAAACTTGTAGCAAGAACATCTTAACCTTCCTTTTGGCCCAGTTCCATAATTTATTTATTTCTGCCTCTATCCTTTCCCTTCAAATACAAAGTCCAAGGCAGAAGTCCATGAAAAAAATAATGAAAACAAATGTAAGTTAAACTTTTTGAAAACTTTGAAAAATGAGTTATTCTGGTTCATTTCAATTTTTTGGCAAAGATCCAAGATTAAATGAGAGCCAAGATCCTATGTCCACAGTGAAGAGTAAAGAACACGTATAATGGAGAATTTAGTGGAGAGCTGTACAGTTAATTGCCCATCTAATAATGAAGTGCCGGGCTAGCTTCGCCAGAGAGAAAGACAAGGAACTCGTGGCGGCGTGGTAATACAATTCTTTATTGATGCGGACACTCCAGAGTTGGGTGCTAGCACAGCGGGTTTAAGCCACGTGGAGCTAGCAAAATGGCCATCTCCTGATATGCACATCAGCCCATCTCCAGGTCGGGATGCGGAAGAGAAAGAGAGCAAACCAGGAACAGCAGCAGGCTTATAGGTTAAAAACAGAAGTGGCAAGTTGGGAACTGGATTGGCGAGGAAAGGGGGTGGAAAGAGGCAAAAGGCATGCTGGGAAGGTGGAAGCGTCCTTAGCAACTGTTGCAATGGTTTTAACTGAATTAGCAATACCCTGAGGGGATAATGTGCTGGGGATCTTTCAGGCAAAACAATGATTATGTAAATAGACCATAATGTCACCAATGTAGCATGGAGCAGAGTAGGGGGGCTGGCTTTAAGGCCCAACAAAAAGTTGTTGACTTAAGTAACCAGCTTAGAAACTTTCCTCATGACCATCTGCAGGAAGTTTCAACAGCAATACAATAGTACTGCAGGTATATCTTCTTCCCTCTATCTGTTACCCCCACTCCATCTATCAGAAGGAGAAAGAAAAGGGGGGAATGATCACCAAGAGTGATGGAAGTGTGCATCAAGCCCCAGCAATAATCCTGGTGGCAAAGAAAAAAAAGAAAAAAAGAGAGGAGGGAAAAAGATTTCCTCATATATGAATCAGGGAATTTTGACTACCATAAACCAGCAACCAACAACTGTTTGAACACATAGCAAGAACAATAACAAAAAAATCTTCACTATAGAGTAAAGGGGGAAAATAATAAAATTAATTTGAAATAAAAAACCATAAATGTATCAGTTATAAGTAGTACCAAGTCTGAATAATTATTTCATAAGTAGCAAAGGAATAAAAGAGAAAATTCAAGGATCAGAAGAGACCAGCTATTAAAATTTCAGTTTAAAATGGAATTATCGGGGGGCCAGGTGGTGGTGCACTTGGTTGTGCACACGTTACAATGCTCAAGGATCCAGGTTCAAGCCCCTAGTCCCCACCTACAGTGGGAAAGCATTGCAAGTGGTGAAGCAGTGTTGCAGATGTCTCTCTGTCTCTCCTCCTCTCTATCACCCCCTTCCCTCTTGACTCCTGGCTGTCTCTATCCAATAAATAAAGATAACTAAAAAATAAAAATAAATCAAATGTAATTACTTTATAACCCAGCAATACAACTCTTAGACATTTATCCAGTGGTCACTCAAACACTAATTAGAAGGGATATATGCACCCCTATGTTCATAGCTTCATTATTCACAATAGTCACTGACTGAAAACAGCCTAAATGCCCAGCAACAGATGACTGCCTAAAGAAGATATGGAATATATATTCAGTGGAGTACTACTATGCAATAAAAATGATGATATTGTATCCTTAATAAAATAAGAGATGAAATACTACTATCAGATGGTTTCAATCATATGTGGAATCTAGAGATCTGACTCACATAAACTTTCCAAAAAGAAAAAAGAAAAAGAAAGCTGGTGGCTGAAAGGCAATAAGATGGAAAGCAAGACAAAATGTTTAATAAAAAGTAACCATAAAGTAGGAATAGAGCAGGTAAAATTAGGAAATTAGGTTGGAAGAAAGCTAGGAAGTCTATTTTAGGGATATTCCTAGGAGCCTGTGTCTTAATAATCCTACTTGAGCTTGATAGCTAACATGGGGGTAACTAGAAATATTTTCTGGAAAGATGGTGGCAGAGCTGAGAGTAGAACTAGGAAATAGGATTAGGACAAAGGGTTGCTCTCAGACTTGAAGAAAATATATAAATGTAATTAACTATTTACCTTGAGATGATCATGCTTAGTGAAGTAAGTGAAAAGGTGAAAAACAACCATCAGATAGTTTTACTATGTAGAATATTCTACATAGAATACAGAGATCTGAAGCAAAGGAACTTGCAAAGAAAGGAAAAAAAAAAGAGTGGTATTGTGGGATTATAAGGTAATTTGATTTTAAACTGAAATTTTAATAGCTGTTCTCTCCTGATCCTTGAATTTTCTCTTTTATTCCTTTGCTACTTACTAAATAATTATTCAAACTTGGTACTACTTATAATGAATACATTTATGGTTTTTTAATTTCAAATTAATTTTATTAATTTTCTTTTTCCTTTACTCTACAATGAAGATTTTTGTTGTTGTTATTGTTATATATTCAAACAGTTGCTGGTTGCAGGTTTATGGGTTTATGGGAGTCAAAATTCCCTGATTCATATGTGAGGAAATCCTTTTCCCTCCCTCCTCTGACATATTCTCACAACTACGTATTATACAACAACAACAAAAAAAAAAACCTATTACCATACATATTGTAGATAAATCTCTTAAAAATAGTACTAACTGAAAGAAGTCTTTGATTTATTTGGACAAAAGAGTATACTGTGTAGTAGTTTCAGTAAAGTTCATAAATTGATCAATAGTGATCAATAACCAGTAGTGTTTACCTATGGCAGGATTAAATAACTAAGAGAAAGCACTTTATCTAAAGTACTGATAAGGTTCAATATTAGCTACTACATCAATTTGTATTGTAAACATTTCTAGGGGCTGGGTAGTGGCACACCTGGTTAAGCACACACATTACAGTGTGCCAGGACCTGGGTTCAAGCCCGAGGTCCCCACTTGCAGAGGGAAAGCTTCACAAGCAGTAAAACAGGTCTGCAGGTGTCTCTCTGTCTTTCTCTCTCCCTAATTCTCTCTTCCCTCTAAATTTCTCTCTTTCCTATCAAATAAAATAAATAAATTTTAAAAATTCTACTAGTTATATGCTTGTGATTTTTGTAGTTTTTATTAGCATATGCTGTAGTTTTCTATATTTTTTTTAAAAACCTAGTTTTGACACTTACTACATACCAAAGAGAACCTGAGCAATTAACATTTTTCTGCCTCAATTTTCTTCATTTTATCAATCTCTATGGTGGAGCTGATAAAAATGATAATAATAAAGCTCTCTACCTCATGAGAATATTATGAATATTAAACTGGATAACCTTAGTAAGAACAGTCCTAGGGTACAGTGAAGTAGTTAAGTACTAGAAAGATGCAATTGTTACTATTTTGTGGCCCTTACAATATCTGAACAGAGCAATCAGGTATTCCCTGTTTCATTTCCCACATAGATTATACAATTCCAGTGGTTACAATCATTCTGTTCATAACATGGTTAAAAGTAATTTTGTTGTTGCTTGATGTTGCTGTTGCTATTTTTTTTCCTATCAGGGTTATTGCTGAAGCTTGGTGCCTGTCCACAAATCAACCACTTTTGCCTGCCATTTTTTTTTCCTTTTGTATAGAACAGAGAGAAGTTGAGAGAGGAGGTGATGAAAGAGACAGACACCTGCAGACCTGCTTTATCACTCAAGAAGCTTCCCCCCTGCACATGTGAAACAAAGGCTTGACCTAGAGCCTTATACATACTAACATACACTCAACTCAGTGCACCACCACCCATCCCAAGTAAGTCAGTTCTTTTTTTTTTTTAACCTCTGAATGTTCCATGCATCCCTGCAAGTTCTAAAACGAGCACAAACCTCAGAGCTTTAGCCAACTGAACTATCACACCCTCCAACCTATTTGTAAAATGTAAGTCATGAAATAATTAGCAAAGAGTAAAGCAGTCTTGGGAACAAAGTTACAACAGAATGGGAAATCACACTGAAATTATGATGAGCTTTTAAAATATCACACACTTTTATCAAACTTCCCCTTTATCCATTCTTAACAGATCATATTTTTGGATCTGGTAGCAGGGCTTTTACATCTATACTCATTAAGCACTATAGACAAACACTTAACTAAAATTTCTTGGCAACAAGATCAACGACTATGAAGTTTCCTACATAAGTGATATACTGTGGATTTTCAAAACTAAAAAAAGAAACTGCATTAATGTTAACAACCAGTTTATATCTTAAATGTCATTGAGAATTCCTTTGAACCTTACTGAAAAAATTGTTGAATTATTAAATGAATGAATAAGACAATATGATATAATGAAGTCAACATGAATAGGATCTGGGATAAAAAATATGATTTAATTCCAGCTCCAAAATTTTAGCCTTGTCTATTAAATGAGAATATATCCCACATGGTTAAATTAAAAAAACTTTCATAAAATGAAGCAGCCATTATTTTGTCATTATTTACGTATTTTCCTTAAATATTTTGATGACATAGGAAGAGAGAGAGAAGGAGGGAGAGAGAGAAACCAGAGCACTGCTCAGCTCTACCTTATGGGGTGCTAGGGATTGAACTGGGACCTCAGAGCCTCAGGCATGAAAGTCTTTCATATAAGCATTAGGCTATCTTCCAAATTCCTATTTTTTTATTCTTATTACTTAATATTATAAGAAAAGAAGTAATCAAATTTTGGTAGTAGGCTTAAAGCAAATGAAAAATAGTCTATTTCAATTGTTCTATTTTTCACCTAGGTGTAGTGCTGTCTCAAAGTGTATCAAGAAAATGTAAGAGTGAAAAATAGTTGGAAAAAAGAAATTTATTAGTTCAAACAAATTTAAGTCAGAATGGGAGACATAAAATATAATTTTTCATTAACTGATTTTCATTACTATGAACTCTTCCCTCCATCAAGACTATACCGTCACTTTCTAAAAGTAAACTGGTTCCTGCTCACATGTTATAAATCCAGAGCTAGGGACAGGAAAACAAACTGTTCTAATTTTCTAGTTTTGAAAAAAAAAAAACTCAATTATTAGTATGCATTTACTACTATTTTCCTCCCAAATCACTTTGCTAATTAAACTAAAATAACACCTTACTTAAAAATATATAAGTACACATACAAATAAGCTAATGTCTAATATAAAAATAACATTCACCAAAATGTTGTAGCACTAGCTAAACAATATGAATTTGTTTTAGAGTATTGCCAAAGAAAATCACTCTAAGGTTTGCCATCAGCTTTGACTCCAAAGTTGACAATATTTTAGCAAGCACATTTTCTATCTATTTAAAGTACTGGACATGATCACACATTACTGTGGAAATTCCTCAGAGCTCAAGAGTTTGTTCGACGTCTATGCAGCTTAAATATATTATTGAATGTCATCAGAAGTATGATGGATAGACATCTAAATGAGGTGCAGCCAGCTGCTGCAAGGCAGCCACTACCTGAACTAGACCCAAGTGGGTCTAGTTTTAGATTTTCAGAATTCTACATGGAAAATAGTCCACAGTGAAACTGATCTTTAATCTAAATAAATGATATCTTAAAAATTGTAAAAACAAAAAGCAAAACAAAAAAAAACCATAAGAGGAATAATGCATTGTTTATATTTTAACATCTGAGAGCCTTGAATTTATCTATGAACCTTGGTGTTTCTTAATGATTCCATAATATGATGTGCATTTCCTATAATGGTCTGTTTTGATTGTGACTAGCACTCCCACATTTTTGTTTCCTTATAAAGACTATATTCTCGGGGCCAGGTGGTAGCGCAGCAGGTTAAGCGCACATGGTGCAAAATGCAAGGACCTACGTAAGGATCCCTGTTTGAACCCCTGGCTCCCCACCTACAGGGGTCTTGCTTCACAGGCAGTGAAGCAGGTCTTCAAGTGTCTATCTTTCTCTCCCCCTCTCTTTCTTCCCCTCCTCTCTGGATTTCTTTTTGTCCTATCCAACAACGACAGCAATAACAACAACGATAAACAACAAGGGCAACAAAAGGGGGAAAAAATAGCCTCTAGAAAGATAACTAAAGTTTCCTGCAATTGCACAAACTGTAGAATTGTACCCTTATTATCTTAATCTTGTAAAATCACTAATAGAAATTATTTTTTTTAAAAAAGCCTCCAGGAACAGTGGATTTGTAGTGCAGGCACTGAGCCCCAGTAATAATCAGGGAGGTAAAAGAAAAAGAAAAAGAAAAAAGAAGTCATAAAAAAAATTGTATTCACCAAAATTACTCCTTCCGGTGTTTATTCTTGTTAGAACACAGAAAAGTTGATGAGTGAGTATTCAGGAAGCCAGAACTCCAACAGGAACTTCTGGAATAATCTTTTCAACTCAGAAAATATCTTCACAACCATTGTCTCCTTTTCTCTTTGCCATAACTTCTCACTTTAGGCAATATATTATATCGCTACTTTACATATAAAAAACATTCTGCTTGACAAGGAAAACAAAAGGGAGAAAAAAAACTTACTGAAACTACATCAGACTGAGAAACTACAGAGCAAAAGAAGTCATTACCAAAGCAAAAACACACTTTACAGAATAGGGAAAAAAATACAGGTCACACTTCAAATCAAGATTTATAAAGAACTCAATAAACTTAGCAACAACGAAACAAAGAACCTCTTAAAAATGGGCAAGAATGAACAGTTCACAAAAGAAGATATTCAAATGACCAATAGGCATATGAAAAAAAATGTTCAAAATCACTGGTTGTCACATAAATGCAAATAAGGACAATAGAATACCATTTCACCCCTTTGAGAATGACCTGCATCAAAAAGCACTAAGGAACAATACTGGTGAGGATGTGGAGAGAAGGAAACCCTCCTACATTATACGTAGTCGTGCAAATTAGTGCAGTTCCTGTGGAAAACAGTGTGGAGATACCTGAAAACTTTAAAAATCAACCTACCACATAGCCAGGCAACTCTTCTTCTAAGCATCTATCCGAAGAACACGAAAGATGTTACTGACAAGATCTATGTGCACCTATGTTCGCAGCAGTACCATTTGCAATAGCCAACTTATGCAAACTACCCAATTATCCAACAACAAAATGAATGGTTAAAGGTGTGGCATATATACACAATGGAATACTATACAGCTGTAAGAAATGGCAACATACTCTCCTTCATCACAACATGGATGGATCTAGAGAAAATTACGTTGAGCAAGATAAGCCAGAAGTAAGAAGAATACTCACATGTGGGGTCTAAGAAAGAAAGCAAAAAGACAATACAGGGTGAATCCCCAATGGACTACAGTCTATTGCAACACATTCAGGGACTTAAAATGAGAAAGGAAAGAGCACTAAGGTGAGGTTGGTGGCCTAAATCCCTAAGGCAGATCAGGATGATTGCTAGTTAAAGAGCAAACTGTACTGATACCTATCTTAGGGAGGTATTGAAATACACACTTGAGGCAAACAATTCTATTGATCAACATTTTTTCAGCTAGGTAATATTAAAATCAAAAAATAAATGTAAGATATCACTCTATCTAACTACCCAAAAAAAAAAAAAATTCAGGCTTAGGAAACTGCCAGATTGTAAGGTTGTGATTCAAATGCAGATCATTTGATAGACCTTTTCTTTATGTATCCAACAATACAAAGCCATGGTTGTTGATCTGCAGATGGTGTGTTCTCATGGTCCATTCAGATATTAAGATCTGATGAGAATCTAACACTCTTCCAGGAAAACATTTTTTTCCCTCTCTCATCTTGGTGGTTTCATTGCTCCAGGCTATTTTCATTTTTCAAATAGAAAGAGGCAGACAGAAATAGAAAAAGAAAGGAAGAAGGAAATATCAAAGGACTGAAGCTTCCACCAGCAGGGGGAGGGCCAAGCCCAAATCTAGGTCAAACACATGGCGAAGTAGCCACAAGTAAACTTTTTTTTCCCTTTATTGGAGGATTAATGTTTTACATTCAACAGTAAATACAATAGTTTGTACATGCATAAAATTTCTCAGTTTCCCACATAACAATACAACTCCCACTAGGTCCTCTGTCATCCTTCTCCAGGACCTGTGCTCCTCCCACCCACCCCAGAGTCTTTTACTTTGGTGCAATACACCAACTCCAGTCCAGGTTCTGCTTAGTGTTTTGTCTTCTGATCTTGTTTTTCAACTTCTACCTGTAAATGAGATCATCCCATATTCATCCTTCTGTTTTTGACTTATTTCACTTAACATGGTTTCTTCAAGCTCCATCCAAGATGGGCTGAAAATGGTGCAATCACCATTTTTAATAGCTGAGTAGTATTCTGTTGTGTATATATACAACTTGCTCAGCCACTACTCTGTTGTTGGACACCTGGGTTGCTTCCAGGTTTTGGCTATTACAAATTATGCTGCTATGAAATCTTGTTGGATGAGTGTCACTGACTCCTTAGGATATATTCCCAGGAGAGGAACTGCAGGATCATAGGGTAGGTCCATTTCTAGCCTTCTGAGAGTTATCCAGAATGCTTTTCACAGGGGTTGGACCAATTTGCATTCCCACCAGCAGTGCAGGAGGGTTCCTTTGTCCCCACAACCTCTCTAGCATTAGTTGCTGCTAACTTTTCTGATGTATGACATCCTCACAGGAGTGAAGTGGTATCACACTGTTGTCTTTATTTCTCTGACAATCAATGACTTGGAGCATTTTTTCATGTTTCTCAGCCTTCCAGATCTCTTCTTTGGTGAATATTATGTCCATGTCCTCTCCCCATTTTTGGGTGGGGTCATTTGTTTTCTTGTTGTTGAATTTGGTAGGCTCTTTATATATTTTAATTATTAGCCTCTTGTCTTATGTATGGCATGTAAAGATCTTCTTCCATTCTGTGAGGGACCTCTTTGGGTAGTAGTTTTCTTTTGCTGTGCAGAAACCTTTTAATTTGCTGTAGTCCCATCGATTTATTTATTCTTGCCTTAGTCTTCTTTGTAATTGGATTCGTTTCATTGAAGATGTCTTTAAAATTTATATGGAAAAGAGTTCTGCCAATATTTTCCTCTAAGTATCTGATAGCTTCTGGTATAACACAAGTAAACTTTTTAAGTGACTACCCAATAGGATTCTATTTTCCCCTTATACTCAGAAAAACAACTTTTTCTTTTTCTTTTTTCTTTTGGTCATAAACATCACTTCTCTGACCTTAAGTGACATGCACAAAGTAGAAGCTCAAATTAGAGCAAAAAGTTAAGTATAAGGATGGCTTAATTCCCACATATGAGCACCAGGAGTAGAAACTATCAACAAATCACCTAATCCTTCCTTATCCAAATAATACAAAAATGTAAACAATATCTCTGTTTCAGCTCTAAAAATCAGATATTTAAGATACTCTGCCATAATATCCTACAAAAATTGAGCCACCATCTAATATTCTTGTTACACATAAATAAGTCTAAATTCCCACTTGGTTCCTTCCATATTCAGCAACCTCATGTCTTTATCAGTCACCTCCATTCAGATCATTTTGTAAGGTCTCCTCCTGCTTCTCTCCCATGATATCTCTGTTTGATGTTCTCTCTCCTTACCTCTATTCTGGCCTAGCCTCTGAGGGGTCTGGCCTGGTAGTTGGGTATTAAACGAGACTGCTTTTTGGAAGGATATAATAAGGAAAGACAAAATGAACTACATTCACCTCTGGAAGATGTGATAAGCACATAGCTTATGGAATAAAATACAGGCTTTGGAGACAGATATATGGATGGTTAATTATTAAAATACTGCTCCTACCATATACATATTTGGAGTATATCTCTTAAATTGCCTAGGCATTGGTTTCCTCCTTTGTCAACATGGGGATAGTAATGCCTAAGTCCTGTCATTACTGTGAGATTAAATGAGATAATATGAGTTAAAACAATGTTTAGTGTCTGTTAATAAATACTTAATAAGGGAAATATAATTATTACTACATTCAGAAATATTTAGACTGAACCTTTCTAAGTCTTATAACTGTTTTTTCTTTCTGCTTATAGTAAAAATGTTATTTGATAGTGACTTATTTCAGCTATTGGTGTTCATGTACCACTTCACCTACTATTCTTGAACTGTGTTGAGGACAGTTCTTCATTTTATACATCTTTGCATTTTCTTTATGCCTGAAGTTATCTGGAAAGCAAATGATCCAGAATATGTGGTGAGCCATCTAATACTATGTACTCACTATAAGACTGGAATCATTGTTTAGCTGTAGCACATGCTTTTCACACTCAAAATTGATGCTCACGATCTGTCTACAGTGGAGTACGTGTTCTGTTAAACCTACATCATGATCATGGTCTCCCAACGACAGTGGAGAGTTTCAGAACTAATAACACACTATTGCAGAGCCCCAGTGAAGCTGAATAGTATGAGAATACAGAAAGAGGGGACCACAATCAAACTCTTTCTGATCAGTGCTCCTTTCAAAACCTGAAAAAGGGACAGTGACTTCTGGAGGGACAGTCACTGGTCTGGAGAGAGAGAGAGAGAGAGGCTTTATTCTACAACATTTCAAATTATTTGTTTCAGAACTACATGTCTCAAAAAGAATAATTTTGAGTAAGGGTAGTGGTGGTGTGTGGGAGTGGAGGAAGCACTACAGTTATCCAAAGAGCTTCCAACAGTAAAGTTCAAGTTAGAGCTTCTACCTTTGCAACAAAACACAGTTTAAAAACCCTAGAGATGGAACTAGAGAGATATCACAGTGAAAGTACATGGGACATACAAAAGGCCAGGACTAAGCAGTATTCTGTCTGGTCTTCCTCATCAAAATAATTAAAAGGCTATTTTAAAATGAAAAAATATATTTTTTTTTAGTCTCTAGGGTAAAGATACAAAACCATTTTTTAAAAATAAAGATCAGAATGAGCTTGGCTTTTTCAAATATGTATTTCCAGAATGTACTTTTGATCAGATTGTGCAAAGACCACAAAAGGCACTAAGTTTTAAGGTAAAATTTTACAAGAACAGTTATTTATAAACATGAAATTACTTTTATGAGAAGACTAATCAAAGTAAAAAATACATACATATTTTTTTTCAATTTAATTGGTAATGACTCTGAACTGGGCTTTTGTTTCCTTGTCTGTTTAAATTCTAAGTGAATCAGTTTCTCATAATGCCATTAAGTTAAAGTGTGTAAGATAATCCAATTTGATCGAAAAACGATATCACATGTCTTCACACTGTAGAAAATCTTGTAGAATGTGCCTGGTGTGCTGATAAAAAAATTGTTTTGTAAATAATCTCCCTTAAGTCTGATCTGAAAGTGTTCTCTTCCTGATTTCATCAATAAGGCTACTATGTGACTTAAAAAAATTCCACTGCTCTAGGAAAACTTCTGCTTCCTTTTATGCCCAGATTTAGCAGGTATCAAAGCCCTTCTTATTAAGAAAAGTTGTGGCTGAGAAAATGGATAAGTAGTTACAACTATTCCAGGAATCTATAAATATTCTGGTTTAAGGAATTTAAGAAATTATCCTCTCCTTTATTGTCTCCTAGGGCCCACCTATAAGCCTGTGCTGCCCTCCCAAAGTGAAGTGGATGGTCCTAAATGATCATAGGTGGGTTTTAAAAAATAAACACAAAATTAGTTTCACACCTACTTAGACAGCTTAGAATTTTAATGTGTGAAGTATGCCAGGACTTTGCAGTGAAATAAAGCTTTGCATTCAAACTGATTTCAGCCAATCAGCAAACAGTACAGAGTGCTGCCCATTTCATAATTAGGGAGCATTACTCCAAGTTCTAGATTTTACTTATTAATGAATAAAGTATTTCTTGACCCAGTTGTGCCATTTATTCACAAGGACCTTGTTTTCAAAAAGTGTTAAAATAGCATAAAGGCCTTGATTTATGCTCACCAAATCCAGGAAATTCAAAGTTAATCCTCGGAACTATTTGTGTCCAATTTTGTAGCAAACATTCTATATAAAACTGTGCTCTGTTTGATTACAACACAGTGTAAAGAGACTATGGTTCTTTTGAGCTTGCTTTTTCAGTCTCAATGTTTTTAATTGTGTACTGTCATGTTTTTATTGCATTTCCTTCACCTTCCCATTCTTCTCCTTCTCCTTCTCCGTCCTCTTCCTCTTCTTCTTCTCCCCCCCTCCTTCTTCTCCTCCTTCTCCTCCTCCTTTTCCTTCTCCTTCATTTTCATCTCGTTCTTCTTTTCCAGAGCAGTTCAATCTCTGCTGCCTCTGCATTTTCTTTCTACCATAGTTTTCAGTTTTGTTCGTCTGTCCTTGCTTATGCTTTTTGTCACTCATGGGATTTTGCCAAATGGTGGTGATGGTTAGGGGTGGGGTAGGGATTATAGCTTTAATGGACCAAGACTCCCACAGGGCTGAGAATGCTAAAGCTTTGGAAGGTGATAACAGTTGGAGGGAAAAAAGCACTTTTTCCTTCTTCCTCTAACTCCTCTCCCTGAAATCATTTTTAGATACACCTGATATTGAAGAAAGGATTTTAGTGAAAACAATACAATACGAAAATGACTGTAGAAACTATTATTCCTGTGTCCCTCCCCCAAGTACTCTCCACTCTCTTTCATCTAGATAGACAACGCACCGTATAAATGCTATTTATAAGCTATTTATTTCAACATGCTTTCTGTTTGGGGGCCCCAGCTTCCCTGATATTAATGGAGAAGAGTCACATCTCGAAACTGTTATCTATTCAAAAAAAACTCTGTCTCTGATTGATCAGTTGACTGATATGAATGAAATACCAAAACCCTATTCAGCTCTGGAACATGGTGGTATTCTGGAATGGAACCTAGGACTTCAGGTATGCAAGTACAGTTTATCTACACCTCACTATATCCTCAGCCTTTAAGGCTCTTTTTTCAGCCTCTCACATAGTGATTTTTTAAGATTCTCATCCATAGTAATACACAACACACATTGTAGAGCTTTTCATATATACATGTATATTATAGAGCTTTTTCAAGGATTTAAGTAGGACACAAACTAAGAATTCAGCACAGTAACTGACAATAAATGCTAGATAAATATTATCTAGAGATACTTTTGCTTATTTATTTATTTAATGTTCTAATATTGACTTACAATATTACAAAATAATGGGGTGGGGAGGCAGGCGGTGGTACACCTGGTTAAGTGCACACATTGCAGTGAGCAAGGATGCAGGCGCAAGCCCCTGGTCCCCCTTGCAGGGGGAAGCTTCATGAGCAGTGGAGCAGGGCTGCAGGTATCTCTCTGTCTCTCTCCCTCTTTATCTTCCCTTCCCCTCTCAATTACTCTCCATCTCCATTCAATAATAAATAAATAAAAATATATATTTTTAAAAGTTCTGTAATTTAAAAAAATAACAAATTTTCTTTAATTTAAAAAAAGAATAAGAAAAGAATAGGGTTATAATTCAACACAAAATAATAACACAAAAAGCAAATGACCTCATCCAAAAATGGGCAGAGGATATGAACAGAATATTTGATACAAAGAAATCCAAAAGGCTAACAAATACATGAAAAATTGCTCTAGATCACAGATTGTAAGAGAAATGAAAATAAAGACAACACTGAGATACCACCTCACTCCTGTGAGAACGGCATACATCAAAAAGGACAGCAGCAACAAATGCTGGAGAGGCTGTGGGGACAGAGGAACCCTTTTGCACTGCTGGTGGGAATGTAAATTGATCCAGCCTCTGTGGAGAGCAGTCTGGAGAATGCTCACAAAGCTAAACATGGATCTTCCATATGACCCAGTAATTCCTCTCCTAAGGACAATACCCCCAAGGACTCCATAACACCCAACCAAAAAGATACATGTACACCTATGTTCATAGCAGCACAAATCATAATAGCTAAAACCTGGAAGCAACCCAGGTGCCCAACAACAGATGAATGGCTGAGAAAGTTGTGGTATATATACAAAATGGGATACTATGCAGCCATTAAGAACAATGAACCTACCTTCTTTGACCCATCTTGAATGGAGCTAGAAGGAATTATGTTAAGTGAGCTAAGTCAGAAAGACAAAGACCAGTATGGGATGATCCTACTTATAAAGTTGAGAAAGGAGAACAGAAATGGAAACTCAAAGCAGGATTTGACTGAGATTGGAGTAGGGCACCAAAGTAAAAAAAACCTCTGGGTTGAGGGTGAGGATGGATGTTCGCTTCACTGGTGGGGGGGGTGGGGGAGATGGGATGGGACACAGTCTTTTGGTGGTGGGAATGATGTTTATGTACACTCCTATTAACTTGTGGTCTTATAAATAACTACTTAATTAATATGAGAGGAGGAAAAATTGATTGAATGTCTCAAACTTTTTAATGCATAGACCATAGGCTGTCTCTGAAATGCTGACTCTCCTAAAAGCTTAGACCAGGGAAAACAGAAGCAACCAGTGACATTACTCTATAAGACACAACTATTATACAAATAATTCCAAAGGACATAAATTAAGGTGATGTTGTGTATGATACAGCAAATCTTAACAAAGGAATTTGCAATGTTAACCCAATTGCCAAATAATTTGATTACAGCAATATCTATTGCCTTCTGAAATCCTAAGACAACAGGAACCTCCAGCTTTCTCTATAGAGCCTATAGTTCCCCCAATCCTGGAACCTCTAGGGTGGGGCACACTTTCCTGCATGCTTCTCTCAATTCATACCAAATGATATTGCATCTGCTGATCCCAACTTAATCAATGCAACGAGTACCACCTCAGCATGCTTCACTTCAGACTGTGTCCAGAGACGTCAGGCATGGAATATCAGACATGGAATGTCAACCCTTCCACCTCATTACTCTGGTAAGGCCTTTCCTTTCATAGGATTCTCTAATTCCATTTCAGGTGGTTCATTTCCTAACAAAGTCCCAAAACCTAGATATAGGCCAGGTCCCATGAGATAAGGCATATGTTTACATGTATCCATAAACTAGGGCAAAATATAAACCTGAAAGCAAAAATGCATAATAGTCTTCAGTGAGTCAGTATATGCAGCAAGCAAGTAGAAAGACCTAAAAAGACACCATAAATTCACAATGAAATAGTGTCTACTTAGACTTAGATACCCTCCTCACCTACTTCCTATTACACTTCCCTCGGTCACTCCAAAGCTAACCTTATCAAAGTAAGGGCTACAGAAGCTGAATAAGGGCAAGAGACAGGAAAACTTTAACGCTGACTCTTTAGTCACTACCAGGCCACCCTATCAGCTGGGGTCCTAGTTGGGGAGTTCTGAGATTCCTAAGCAGACATGATGGGCCTAGACCTCAAATAAATCCTTCTCTTCATTATCACTAGTCATCTCCATGAGGAACAACACAATAGACCCCTTTGTGGGCCCCCATAGGACCTTGCCCTCAACTATGGTAGAGAATGTTCCATCCTCTGAAGGGAAGCTGGACAACAGCTTCCACCTGAGGAAGATGAGTCCTGAAATTGGGGCAGCTTGGAACGTTCCTACTCATTGACCACAGAATATAAGTTCAGATCTACAGGGATGCAGAGGTCACATAGGCTCCTAAGCTGAATATGGGCCCCAGAGCACATCAAATCGATGGAGTTTATAGTCAACACTATTTATACACCTTTCCCATATTAGGGAGCTACTCTCTTCCCTGATCCAGCTTTCTGGTCCTTTTTCCAGCCATGTCACCATCTCCCCAGACAATAACTTGGGTCCACCTGCATATCAGATGTCAGGCTCAGAAAAAACAAACAAACAACAACAACAAAAATACTAGTATAGTCATGAACCCTTTGGAATATAACTAAAATAGGCCTACTAGCTATCTACAAAACGGAGACCCCCAAATGTCCATCTGCACTATTCCAGCCTTTAGGTTCACAATTAGTCAACAAATTATTTGGTTTTATATGTTAACTCTTTTTTCAGCCACCAGGTTCCAGATGCTAACATGATGCCAACTGGACTTCCCTGGGCAGACAACCCCACCAATATGTCCTGGAGCCCTGCTTCCCCAGAGACCCTCCCCATCAGGGAAAGATGCTGGGAGTATGAATAGACCTGTCAAGGTCTATGTTCAATGGGGAAGCAATTACAGAAACCAGACCTTCCACCTTCTGCACCCCATAATGTCCCTTGGTCCATGCTCCCAGAGGGATAAAGAATAGGAAAGCTATCAGCGGAGGGGATGGGATATGGAATTCTGGTGGTGGGAATTGTATGGAGTTGTACCCCTCTTATCCTATGGTTTTGTGTTTCCTTTTTATAAATAAAAATTATATATATACATATATATGTGAATAGGGTTATAATTCCATACAATTTCCACCACAAGTTCTGTAGCCCCATGCCATCCATTGGAAACTGCAGTAGTTCTTCCAAGGTCACTGAGATGAGCTGATTATATGAGCTATCTATGTCTATGTCTATATATTTTTTCCCATTTTCTCTACAGTCCTGCCTTCACTTCCTTTCTAGTTCACGCCTATACCTATTAATCCTTCCACATGTCTTTCCTTTCTTTCTCTTCTCTCTCAGATAAGCAAAGCTATGCCTGTCTTCCTCTGTTGTTTTCCAGATTCGCTTCCCTTTCATTAATGGTATAAAGACATGGTTTCTGGTGATGAATGCTTCAAGTCCTGCTGGAATGAGGGTTCAGATCCTTCTGTTTTACTTCGCCTATCACTTACCCTCTGGAAATATAGACCAAAATTCTTTTTGGGTTGAAAAAGGTGCATGTTCTTGCTTCTGTAATTTCTTCTCTGCTGGACATAACATTGGCAGGTTGATTCATACCTACTAGAGATAATTTTCCATGTATGACTTTCATCAGTCCAAACTTGTTAATAAGCCACTTGAGATTAAAAATGCATGTTTGCGGGGCTAGGCAGTGGTGCCACAAGTAAAATGCACAAGTTACCATGTGTGATAATTTGAGTTCTAGTTCCAGTCACCACCTACAAGGGAGGAGTGTTAGAAGTAGTAGAGCAGACTACCGGTGTCTTACTTCCCTGTCTCTTTTTCTCTCCTGGCCTATTTCTGTCTGTCTTTATTATTAAAATAAAATAAAATAAAATAAAATAAAATAAAATAAAATAACCACTGAAAGTAATCCATTCATCCTCCAGGCACCAAGACCTAGTGATAACCATGGGCAGGGGAAAAAAAAAACCCAGCAGAAAACACATTTTTTATATAGACACCTTGCTTATTATAGTGTCCTAAAAATAAGAATTTAATAGTGTTTTGATCATCATTTGATCTCTACAACTTTGTCTGTTTTTCAGTCATTAACTGTTTTATCCCCAGTGTCTCTGTCAATGAAAATATGACTTCTGCCAATTCAACTTATAAAACTGTAGAAAGATAATGAATCCCAACAATATTCTTAATTCCCAATTCTATTATTGTGTGAATAACTTGAGTAAAGTACATTATGAACAGAATTAACATTGCCATATTCAGCAGGGGGAGGGGCACAGGAATAATAGTCTCTACAATCATTTTCCTATTTGTATTGTTTTCACTAAAATCCTTTCCTCAATAGGTATGCACCCAAAAAGGCTAAACTGAATTGACATTAAATTCAACAGATTGTGAAGTTATTTCCATTGCAATGAACTTTCCAGTGGCTATTGGAGTATTTTGCATGACATTTTAAAAAATTTATTATTTTCATTTTATTTACTGGATAGAGACACTCAGAGCTTGTCATTGATAGAGAAAGGGGTAAAAGGGTGGGAGAGAGACAGAGAAACACCTGCAACTCTGCTTTACCACTCGTGAAGGTTTCCCCCGTAAAGTGGGGACTAAGGGTTCAAACCTGAGTCCTTCAGCATATGCACTCAACCAGGTGTGCCACCACCCAGTCACATGTCTGTCATTTACTTGTATTTGAAAGGGAGAAAGGATGGAAAGAGAATGGGAAGAAGGAGATAAGTAGAAGGAAGAAATACAGAATGGATGGAGAATGAAAGCAAAGACGTGAATAAAGAAAAGGAGTACAGAGAAACGATGTTCTTCAAAAAAACAGATGATTTGTGAAGAAGAAATGGGGACACACTATATACATATTTGTGATTCCAAAGTTAAAGGAAAGTTGAAATATGTACCTTGCTTACCTGGTCTGAAAATGTTAACAAAAGACAGAAAATAGCTTCACTCTGAAGCTGAAATATAAATAGCATTTCTGCCATACAGTTAGTTCACTATTCTTAATGATGGAGATTTTAGCTGTAGAACACAAGATGGAATCTCAGACTTAGGAGATTTATGTAAAACATAAACTGAATGGTGTTCTGTGAATCTAAAGTAAAGAGTAGTATTGTTGGGAATTACTCAACCTTCAGGCAGACCTGAGTATGTAAAAAATTAATTAATACACCCAAGTTCCATACCACTTACCAATACATTTGGAGAAAGCACACTGTTCTGTCTACCCTAGTAGCTTATCTCTGTGGGGACTGGGTTTTTCAGTGGAAATTAAGCCTATTTTTTAAGGGAGAAATGAATGAAAATCCAAACAAGATAAAGTTTCCAAAATCAGAGTTTTTATGAGTTGGGGTTTTGAGCTTTAACTGTAAGTGTGATCAGCAAGCTTAATGGTAGCTGCTTCTCTGACAGGCACGCAGATTTGAGTGGAATGCTTTAGCTCCCACAAGGGAAGAAATCATTTCCTGAGAATTCCACATCCTGCAGGTTACTGAAATGTAGCCATTTCCTCCTGAGTCTGAACACTCTCACTATCTCTCCAAGGGTTACATTCCTCTGCTGTGTAGCTGTGGACATCCCTTCCCTGTTTCCATGGAAGCACATAGCTGCAGACACTTATGCCTGGGTACTGGGCCAAGAACTTTTCACTCTTAGAAAACATATTGGCCTCTAGAATTTCAGTGCTATTTGAAAACAGATATTTCAGTTTTGAAGGAGTTCTCTCTTGAACATGCAGCTCTGTTATGATTTAAGTCAGGCCCTATCACAAGATAGAAAAACAAAATCTATGAGGGTTAAAAAAAAAGTGGAATTTATCTAAACTTCCCCATTTGTATTTTCACTGTATGAACACATTACCCTTCTGAAACCAGGTCCATCTGAGACATTGTAGTGTAATAAAGTCAGATGGCTTAAGTTTTAATTGCAACCTTTTCACTTCTATGTACCCCAAGTGAGTTTCTTAGCTTTTTAGAATCTATGCTTTTTCTAAGCTACACATGAGGAAGATGGGTCCTGATATTGGGGCAGCTTGGAATGTTCCTACTCATGCCACAGAATGTGAGCTCAGATCTACATCTCAGGGATGCAGAGGTCACACAGGCTCCTAACCTAATTATGGGCCCTAGATCACATCAAATTGATGGGGTTTACAGTCAACAATATTTATACCACTTTCCATATTAGGGAGATACTCTCTTCCCTAATCCAGCTTTCTGGTCCTTTTTCCAGCCATGACATCATCTCCCCAGACAATAATTAGGATCCACCTGCATATCAGATTTCAGGCTCAGGGGAAAAAAAAAAGAAAAAAAGAAAGAAAGAAAGAAAGAAACACTAGTATAGCTACAGGCCCTTTGAAATATAACTAAAATGTGTCTACTAGCTATCTACCAAATAGAGAACCCCCCAACACTCCATCTGCACTATTCCAGCCTTTAGGTCCATAATTGGTCAACAATTTGTTTGGCGTTGTATGTTAACTCTCTTTTCAGCCACCAGGTTCCCAGAAGCTAGCAGGATGCCAACCAGACTTCCTTATACAGAAAACCCCACCAATGTGCCTTGGAGCTCTGCTTCCCCAGAGCCCTTCCTCACTAGGGAAAGAGAGAGACAAGCTGAGAGTATGGAACTACCTGTCATCACCCATGTTCAGTGGGGAAGTTGTACCCCTCTTACCTTAAGGTTTTGTCAATGTTTCCTTTTTATAAATAAAAAAATTAAAAATAAATAAATAACAATATTTAAAAATAATCTATGCCTTTATTTGTACAGTGTAACTTTTTTAAAATCTTCTATTTTTAAAATTATTTAGTGCATAAAGACAGACATGAATCAAAAAGAAACGGAAAGACCAATGGGGAGAGCAGGAGGGGGGGGTGGGGGAGAGATCTACAGCACATCTTCACCATTCATGAAACATTCCCCTGCAGAGTGAGACTGGGGGCGTGAGCTTAGGTCCTTATGCAAAGTAATCAGTATGCTCAAGCAGCTGTGCCCCTGCATGAACCCCAAAATAGCTTAAAAAACACAACAACAACAAAACCCATTATGAGAATTTAATGATAGAATGCACAGAGGAAGCAAGACAATAAATAAAAGTCTTCCCTGAAGCTAAGTCAAAGTGGCTTAAGGGTTTGATATCAAAAGAGTTATTATAGGAACTAAAATTCATGTTTCCTAACTTGCTCAGTGACCTGTTAAACTAAATCACTTCCCTATGAAGTGGCTGTCTCTCTCCAATGACTTTTAAAGAACTTAATTCTCATATCATGTTACAGTCAGTTGGCTAGAGAATGTAATTATTTCCTCAGGAAAGAATTCTGATGCATGCATGTTAACTTGGAAAAGTTTGAATTTACTAAAGATAAGGTTGTATCTGACATCATTCCTTCACTCCAGCCATAACAGGTCCTATGTTGTTTTAGTCTCCCCAATTGTCCCATCTTTTCTTTAAGTCTTACCCTTTCTTCAAAGCTCAGACCATGATCTTTACAACATACTCCTAATTAATACCACACTTCTTTCCTCTAAGGTGCAGAGAAGTTATGTCTGTAAAAAACAACTCTTAATTACATCTCACCTTCTTGTTCTTTAGGCTCATGTATTAATTATATCTCAAGCTCTTTGAACAGAATCCATTTCCTGTATTGTGCCTCTTATAATTGCCCATCTACTATTGAGCCCAGAGTTGGTAGTCAAAACATACTGCTTTTTATTACACTTATTATTATAGACGACCAATGTGGTTTTCATCAGAATCATTACCTGTAGTCACATCAACCACCTTTTTCACAATGTCCGCAAAGGGGACTTCTTGCATGGCAATATTCTGTCTGGCTCCTATCTTTCTCAGATCTGCCTTAGTAATAATTAGTACCTCTTATTACTTTACCAAATGTAACAGTCATTCAAGAGAGTTTTGGTCCCTCCTAACAGAATTGTTTTTAATATTTTATTTATTTATTTATGAGAAAGACAGGAGGAGAGAGTGAAAGAACCAGAAATTTCTCTGGTACATGTATTGCCAGGGATTGAACTCAGAAACTCATTCTTGAGAATCCAATGCTTTATCCACTGAGCCACGCCCAGACCACTCATCACAGAATTTCAGCTGGTGCATCCTTCATTTCAGTCCTCAAGGTTGAAATGTGGCAGACAGTTAAGTAGGTGATCTTTACTGTAAGAAATGGAAAGAGCTAGGGAGCAGTAACAGCTGTGTTTCTCTCCTCTCCTCTCCCAAGTCAACTAAGAATACCAAAGGAGACCACCTGGGACCACAACAAGAAAGGACTAGAATGACTTCAGGAACCCACCAAATCACCAGTGAGTGCAAATACATGTGGCTCCTGGACAGAGAGGAGCCTAGGGAAAAATTAAGTGGAAGGTAATAGTCCAGCAGTTTACCAGTTGAGACACCACATCCAGTCTGTTTCACCAACAAAAAGACAACTAAAGGGAGGAGAGGACTCCCCTAAGACTCAACAAATGAAACTGTGACTCTCCATTGCTACTGCCCTCAGAATCTAGAGCAGTGGGAGGGGTGAGGGAAAGGCCCTGTGCTGACACCAGGGGACAGAGAACTAACCAGGAAACTCAGAAGAAGATCTATACCTCAGTGGCCTAGCAGTGGGGCTGTGAAAGTCTATTTGCATAACCACTAGATTATCTCTGCCCCACCCTGCTTTATCTCTTGGTCAGGAGCCAGTGATTAAGCTAAGAAGCCTGCTTATAGTTTAAAAGCCCTCAGGCTCCCATAGCCAACTGGGAAGAAAAAGAACAAAAGAGGCTTTTAAGCCACTGAGCTCCAACTTAGGGGTTAAAATAATATTGAAACAACTGTCAATTTCCAAAACTATGAACCCTTTAATTACCTTACTTAGCCACAAGTCAATCCAGGCAATAGTGATCAGGAATTTGAGAAGTACTGAGAGAGGGACCTCATAAAATACTATATAGACTGGTTAAATCAACAAGAAGAAATATTGGAATAATGAACTAGGAAAAAAATGCAGCTAAAAGCCCCCCAAAGGTTGAAACACAAAATAATGAGGTCAACATCCAAACACTAATTAAGGAAAATAATCACAGGAATGAGTAAAGAGTTTGAAAAAATTGTCATCAGAAATGCAGAAACAACAAATGAGACTCTGGAAGAAAACACTAATTATCTCAAGGTTATTAGAGAGCTGAAAGCTGAAATAGCTGAGCTAAGAACACAACTAGCTGAACAAGCTAAAACAGTATCAGAACAAGGTTAACAAAATAGATAAATTCCAGAAAACAGTAAAGGGGAGAGAGAATAGAATAAATGAGGCTGAAGATAGAATTCAAGATCAAAGAGGAATTAAAGGAAACTAGAAAAGAAGTAAGAGATCTCAAAAAGAGATTCTTAAAACAACAACAGAGACCTATGGGATGACTTCAAAAGAAGTAACATATGCATTACTGGCTTACCAAAGGAAGAGAGAGAGGGAGGGGAAGAAAGCATTCTTCAGGACATAATAGTTGAGAACTTCTGTACTCTAGACAACATCAAAGACATAAAGGTTCAAGAATCCCAAAGGGTCCCAAGCAGAATTAACACAGACTTAAGGATGCCAAGACACATCATATTGAGAATTGAAAGGAATAAAGATAAAGGACCCTGAAAGCTGCAAGAGAAAAACAAAGAGTCACTACAGAGCAAAACCCATAAGATCAGCAACAGACTTCTTCACACAAACACTACAGGCCAGAAGTGAATGTCAAGGTAGCTATCAAGTGCTCAATGAGAAACCCTTTCAACCAAGACTACTGTATCCTGCTAGACTGTCATTCAGACTAGATGGAGACACAAAAATCTTCTCAGACAAACAACAGTTGAAAGAATCAACTATCACCAAGCCTGCCCTGAAAGAAGTTCTGAAAGGTCTGCTATAAACAGCCAGACCACCATAAATATGCCATATATCAGAACACTCTAAAACTCTACAAGAATGGCGTTAAAATATCTTCAATCTTTGATATCAATAAATGTCAATGGCCTGAATTCACCTTTTAAAAGACACAGAGTAGGAAGATGGATCAGAAAACACAACCCAACAATATGCTTTCTACAGGAAACCCACCTAACAACAAGACTCAAAGTGAAAGGATGGAAAACTATCATACAAGCCAATGGCCCACAAAAAAGGGCAGGAACAGCTATTCTCATATCTGACATGATAGACTTTAAAATCAATAAAATTTAAAAAGATAGGGATGGACACTACTTAATGTTCAGAGGATCAGTCAATCAAGAGGACTTAACAATTATTAACATCTATGCACCCAATAAGAAGCCATCTAAATACATCAAACATCTACTGAAAGAGCTACAGCAATATATTAACAGCAACACAGTCATAGTAGGGGACTTCAACACCCCACTCTCTCAACTTGACAGATCATCCAGGCAGAAAAATCAATAAAGACATGAGGGAGGTAAATGAAGGGATAGATAAACTAGAACTATTGGACATTTTCAGAGTCATTCATCCCAAGAAACACATTTTACTCAAGTCCACATGGGTCATTCTCAAGGATAGACCATATGTTAGACAGGAAAAGACAGCATCAGCAAATTCAAGAGCATTTAAATCATCCCTACCATCTTCTCAGACCACAATGGACAGAAATAACTGAAGTCAGGGCAGAAATAAATAACATTGAAAATAAGAAAACCATACAAAAGATCAACAAAAGTAAATGTTGGTTCTTCAAAAGAGTAAACAAAATCAACAAAACTTTAGCCAGACTCACAAAACAAAAAAGGGAGAAGACTCAAATAAATTGGATTGTAAATGAAAGAGGAAATATCACAACAGACTCTGCAGAAATTCAGCATATCATGCGAGACTTCTATGAACAACTATATGCCACCAAGCTAGAGAACCTGGAAGAAATGGATGATTTCCCAGAGACCTATGAACTTCCAAAATTAAGTAAAGAGGAACTAGATAACATGAACAGGTCCATCACAGCTAATGAAATTGACCTTTCCAACAATAAAAGTCCTGGACCGGATGGTTTTACAAATGAATTCTACAAAGCCTTCAAAGAAGAACTAACACCTCTACTTGTAAAAGTATTCCAGAAGATTGAAGACACTGGAATACTCCCTCCCAGCTTCTATAAAGTCAACATCACTTTGATACCGAAAGCAGACAGGGACACAACAAAAAAAAAAAAACTACACACCAATATCTCTGGTGAACATAGATGCTAAAATATTGAACAAAATTCTAGCCAGCTGGATACAACATTATATTAAAAAAATTGTTCAACATGACCAAGTGGGGTTTATCCCAGGGATGCAAGGTTGGTTTAACATATGTAAATCAATCAATGTGATCCACCACATCAATAAAAGCAAGACCAAAAACCACATGGTCATATCAATAGATGCAGATAAAGCCTTTGACAAAATACAACATCCCTTTATGATCAAAACACTACAAAAATGGGAATAGATGGAAAATTCCTGAAGATAGTGGAGTCTATATATAGCAAACTTACAGCCAACATCATACTCAATGGTGAAAACCTGGAAGCATTTCCCCTCAGGTTAGGTCCTAGACAGGGCTGCCCACTATCACTATTACTATTCAACACAGTGTTGGAAGTTCTTGCCATAGCTATCAGGCAGGAGCAGTGAATTAAAGGGGTACAGATTAGAAGGCAAGAAGTCAAACTCTCCCTACTTGCAGATGACATGATAGTATACATAGAAAAACCTAAAGAATCCAGCAAGAAGCTTTTGGAAATCATCAGGCTACAAAATTAACATTTAAAATTCAGTGGCATTCCTCTATGCAAACACTAAATTAGAAGAAGTTGAAATCAAGATATCAACTCCTTTTACTATAGCAACAAAAACAATATAATCTAGGAATAAACCTAACCAAAGAAGTGAAAGACTTGTATACTGAAAATTATGAGTCACTACTCAAGGAAATTGAAAAAGACACAAAGAAGTGGAAAGATATTCGATTTTCATGGGTTGGAAGAGTTAATATCATCAAAATTAATATACCACCCAGAGCCATATACAAATTTAATGCTATCCTCATCAAGATCCCAACCTCATTTTTAGGAGAATAGAACAAATGCTACAGATGTTTATCTGAAGCCTGAAAAGACCTAGAATTGCCAAAACAATCTTGAGAAGAAAGAACAGAACTGGAGGCATCACACTCCCAGATCTCAAACTGTATTATAGGACCATTGTTATCAAATTTGCTTTGTACTGGAACATGAGTAGACACACTGACCAGTGGAATAGAATTGAGATCCCAGAAGTTAGCCCCCAAACCTATGGACATCTAATCTTTGACAAAGGTACTCAGACTATTAAATGGGGAGTGGAAACAAATGGTGTTGGAAAAAATGGGTTGAAATATGTAGAAGAATGAAACAGACCAACTATATTTCACCAAATACAAAAGTAAATTCTAACTGGATCAAGTTGCAATGTTACACCAGAGACTATCAGATACTTAGAGGAAAATACTATCAGAACTCTTTTCTGCATAAATTTTAAAGACATCTTCAATTAAACAAAACCAATTACAAAGAAGACTAAGGCTAGCATAAACCTGTGAGACTACATCCAATTAAAACGCTTCTGCACAGCTAAAGAAAGCACTACCCAAACCAAGAGACCCCTCACAGAATGGGAGAAGATCTTTACATGCCATACATCAGACAAGAGGCTAATAACAAAAAATATAAAGAGCTTGCCAAACTTAACCACAAGAAAACAAATAACCCCATCTAAAATTGGGAGAGGACATGGACAGAATATTCACCACAGAAGAGACCCAAAAGGCTGAGAAACTCATGAAAAATGCTCCAAGCCTTTGACTGTCAGAGAAATACAAATAAAGACAACAATGAGATACTACTTCACTCCTGTGAGAATGTCATACATCAGAAAAGGTAACAGCAGCAAATGCTGGAGAGATTGTGGGGTCAAAGAAACCCTCCTGCACTGCTGGTGGGAATGTAAATTGGTCCAACCTCTGTGGAGAACAGTCTGGAGAACTCCCAGAAGGCTAGAAATGGAATTCCTCTCCTGGGGATATATCCTCAGGAATCCAACACACCCATCCGAAAAGATCTGTGTACACATATGTTCTTAACAGTACAATTTGTAATAGCCAAAATCTGGAAACATCCCAGGTGTCCAACAACAGATGAGTGGCTGAGCAAGTTGTGGTATATATACACAATGGGATATTACTCAGCTATAAAAAATGATGACTTAACCATTTTCAGTCAATGTTGGATGGAGCTTGAATAAATCATGTTAAGTGAAATAAGTCAGAAACAGAACGATGAATATGATCTCATTCTCAGGCAGAAGTTGAAATTCAAGATCAGAAGAGAAAACACAAGTAGAACCTCAACTGAAATTGACGTATTGCACCAAAGTGGAAGACTCTGGGGTGAGCTTGGGGCGGGGGGCAGAATACAGGTCCAAAAAGGATTACAGAGGACCTAGTGGGGGTTGTATTGTTATATGGAAAATTGGGAAATGTTATGCATGTACAAACTATTGTATGTAAAACATAATGTAAAACATAAATTCCCCAATAAAGAAATTAAAGAAAAAAGAAATGGAAAGAGCTAATGTGGAACATGTTATTAAGACCCTTGAAAGAGGGCTTGAATCTTCAAATGACATTATGTATGTACAGAATTCATTAATGCACAAGTAGATCAGCTTTGTATACATACTAAGTGTGGGGGAGGAAGACTGGGCGTTACTACTGAAGGATAATGAAATAACATTTGGGCCACAGTTATTGATGAATGTGACCAAAATATCAAATAACACAAAATTTCATTACTCAAAGATAATGGCAGCTAATATTTCAGTGTAAAGGCTTTCAATTTTGTTTCCCAGTAAAGAGTTCTACTTTCCTTCTTGAAATTATGATCATAATGTATATGAAACATTAAAAAATAAACTTATTTCATTAGTAATTTCTCATAATTATTTATATATAGTTCTCTATATATAATCTTCTTCAAGAGTAACATAATATTCCATTATATGGTGACTTTCAGGAAATATCAGGCACATTCAGGGTGGTATGGTCATATGGGTAATTCTTAAAATTATCTATATGGTTTTTAAAAGTATTTTTGATATATTTTACTTTACTGAGAGAAAGACAGAGAGAAAGACACAAAGAGAAAGACAAAAGCAATGTTCAGTTTTGACTTATGGTGGTGCTAGTAGTTGAACCTGGGACCTTGCAGCCGTAGGCATGAAAATCTTCCATAACCATTATGCTGTCTCCCAGACCTCATCTCCATGGTTTTGACTATAATTTGTACAGTAAATATTTCATATATATACTTCAACTATGCATGCTCAACCAGGTTGGTTTGTTGTTGTTGTTGCCCTTGCTGTTGTTGCTGGATAGGACAGGGAGAAATTGAAAGAGGAGGGGAAGACAGAGAGGGGGAGAGAAAGATAGACACCTGCAGACCTGCTACACCACTTGTGAAGCGACCCTCCTGAAGGTGGGGAGCCGGAGGCACCATCCGGGATCCTTATGCCAGTGCTTATGTGTGCTTAACCCGTTGCGCTACTACCCGGCACCCATATGTATGTATTCTATATTTCTCCCCTACGCTCCATAGATTCAAATTCTTAGTAAACATTTCAAAGATTACCTCTACTATAAAACTCTTCAGTTGATTTTTTTTTCTTCAAATGTATATAGATGGAAACTCCATTTGTCTAGTTTCTCCAGCCAAAATTTTTAAAGCCATTTTTCTCCAATACTTCATATCCCTCTATCAGGAAATTCTGTTGACTGAGCTATCACAGTGTATACCGAAATTAAAATGCCTCTCAATAACTCTTTCTGGCATACTTTTCCTCTTAGTTGAGAGAAAGTGCTTTAAACTGATCTATTCTCACTCTTACTTGCCTCCTCCCCAACAGACTTATCTTCTTAGAGCAGCTGGATTATGTCAATGCATCTGTTCAGAACTTTAGTGCTTCCCATCTAATCCAGAATAATGCCAGTGTCTTTCCATTGATCTGCAAGGCTCTAAGACATTTTTATACGTAGGTATCTTTCTGTTCTCATCTCATACCCCTCCCTGTACCTCAGAGATTTCCCTTGCTAATCCAAAACACACTAAGTATGCTCTCACCTTTGCATTTATTTTGCTTCTACTTCCTGGAATGTTCTTCTATGAGGTAGTAACAAGATTACTTCATGTATTTCTTTTTATCTCTACTTAAATGTTAAGCCATTGAAGAGGGTTTTCCATAAAGTCTTCGTATTGAAAATCAATTGCCAATCCCATCTATAATATTCCCTTAACCTATTCTTACTTCATAGCATTGATTGTCACCTTCTATATATAATATACATTTTATGTCTGCATGGCATTTTTCTTATTCCTAGAATTAAACTCATAGTGACCAGAGTTATGTTTGCTCCCTACAATGTTACTGACACAACAGTGAAGTTTAATTCATTTAATAAACAAGTGAATACATTCATGACAAGGATTAAGATAAGTATTTCTTTATCCCCTACCCATACTAGCAGATAGGAGCATATAAAAATAATCTTTGTCCATTTATTGGTAGAAATTATCACAATTCTTCCATTTTTAAATTAAAAAATGATAAAAAAAATTTTTCAATGACAGATAAAATATAGGTGAAATGTTAATAAATCCATGGCCAACTAAAGTTGTTAAAGGGGGTGATGGGAAGAGGTGAAAAGGGGGTTGGAGGCCCAATTCCCAATTCCAAATCAAAACCGTGTAAATAAACAGATAAAAAGAAAGACTAGAGGTCTGTGACAATGTCCTCTTTCTCTCTGTAACCTCTCATAATTCCAAGATAATAGACAAAACAAGTTAAACTACATTTTTCTTTTGAAAACTTTATATCATATAATTATGCAAAATAACTTGTCTTAATCATCTCATTACAGAAACATTATTTGGGGGCAATAGGGGAGGAGTCTTTCTTTGATTTTAATAGGATGAGAAGAGGATCTAGGTTGAATAGAGAAATGACTGGGGCTGGACAGTGGCACACCTTGTTAAATGCACACATTACAGTGTACCAGGACACAAGTTCAAGCCCCTGGTTCCTGCCTTCAGGAGGGGATGGAGGAAGCTTCACAAGTGGTGAAACAAATATGCAGGTGTTTCTCTCTCCCCTCTATTTTCCTCTTCCCTCTTAATTTCTCTTCATCTCTATCCAAAATAAAAAGCTCAAAAAGGGAAAGAAATTACTGAGAATAAACTGCATATTTATAGGCAGGATTTTTTTTTCAGTTGGTCATCTCCAGAGATAATCTTATAAAAAGTAATCTTTCTAGATACTTTGCTCAACCATGGAAGGAGTCTTCCAACCATCTCCCAATTCCAGAAGGAGAAAGCCAATTTAAGATGCCCCTGGGTCTCTCGTCTGCTGTGGAAGTGGAAACAAATTATGTCCTGCCATTGCCAGGGAAGTTCATGTCAGTGGTTCTGGCAGTCACAGGAACAGCTCAATGACTCTCTCAGGAAAAATTCTTCTATTCTCCTAAATATTAGCATATTAAGCATCTATCTACATGAAATAGGATGCATAGGCACTTGGAGAAGAAAATTTGAAAACAAATGAGAATATTTAAAGGCAGAAAAGAAAATCCAGTGCTCAGAGAAGCATTCTTTTAACCTAGATTAGCTATAAATTTTCTCTCCTGTTGATTTCCTGTCTTGGAAAGAACTTGCTAATGAAAAAAAGTATAGGCTGGAAATTCAACTGTAATTTTTTAATAGCAAATCTGTTACCATTCATATCTGTGAAACATGAAAAGAATATCTTAAAGTCTCATTTTGTCATGTTACCAAAAACTTTGAACAAACTATTTAAAAGATACAAAAATAAATTTACAATCTGGGTGGAGGTTGAGGAAGTAATTTTCTTGCCTTTCCCCATATTTGATTTACCAAGTGAACATGTACTGTCTTAGTCTGTCATCATGTTTAACTCCCTTTCTTCCCTTCCAAGTATCTTATCATCAAATTTCCAATAAGTTGGGAATAAGATAAATCTTTATTGAATCTGTTTAAATCTTGTCCAACTAGATTTCCCGTGATAAATTTACTGTATCTCCTCACTGAAAGATATAACACAAGTCAATGATTCCTAAACCCTTACTGCATACCTCAAGGACTTAGAGGAAGAGGAACAAAGGAACCCTAAAGCATCCAGAAGGACAGAAATCACTAAAGTTAGAGCAGAAATAAACAACATCGAAAATAAAAGAACCATACAAAAGATCAATGAAACCAAATGTTGGTTCTTTGAAAGATTAAACAAAATTCCAGTTTTTTGGGGTCAAGGACTCTGAAAATGTCCAAGAGGCCTAGTCTGTCAATCTCTTCATTCAATTCTCTTGTATCTTTGTTGGTTCTCTGCTTTGTTGATCTGTCTAAGTGTGAGAGTGTGGTATTGAAGTCTCACACTATTATTGTATTACTGTTGATGTATTTTTGAAACTCTTTCAGTAAGTGCTTGACGTATTTGGATGGTCCCTCATTGGGTGCATAGACGTTAATGATTGTTAAGTCTTCTTGGCTGATTGATCCTCTAATCATTATGTAATGTCCTCGCTGAACCAAGAAGAACTACAAAATCTAAATGCACCAATCACAGACAAAGAAATTGAAACTGTTATTAAGAATCTCCCCAACAACAAAAGTCCTGGACCAGATGGCTTCACAAATGAATTCTACAAAACTTTCAGGAAACAGTTAGTACCCATACTTCTTAAGCTTTTCCATAAGATTGAAGAAACAGGAATACTCCCTTCCACCTTCTCTGAAGCCAACATCACCCTGATACCAAAACCTGATAGGGACAGAACAAAAAAGAAAAATTACAGATCAATATCTCTGATGAACATAGATGCCAAAATATTAAACAAGATCTTGGCCAACCAGATACAGCAACATATCAAAAAGATTGTTCATCACGACCAAGTGTGATTCATCCCAGGAATGCAAGGCTGGTTCAACATCCATAAGTCAATCAATGTCACTCACCACATCAATAAAAGAAAAGCCAAAAACCACATGATTATTTCAATAGATGCAGAGAAAGCCTTTGACAAAATCCAACACCCATTCATGCTCAAAACTCTACAAAAAATGGGAATAGAGGGGAAATTCCTCAAGATAGTGGAGTCTATATATATAGCAAACCTACAGCCAACATCATACTCAATGGACAGAAGCTAAAAGCATTCCCCCTCTGATCGGGGACTAGACAGGGCTGTCTACTGTCACCGTTACTCTTCAACATAGTATTGGAATTTCTTGCCATAGCAATCAGGCAAGAGAAAGAAATCAAAGGAATACAGATTGGAGGGGAAGAATTCAAGTTCTCACTATTTGCAGATGATATGATAGTATACATAGAAAAACCTAAAGAATCCAGCAGAAAACTACTGGAAGTTATTAGGCAATATAGCAAGGTATCAGGCTACAAAATCAATGTACAAAAATCAGTGGCATTTCTTTATGCAAACACTAAATCTGAAGAAGAAGACATCCAGAAATCACTCCCATTTACTGTTTCAGCAAAATCAATCAAATACCTAGGAATAAAGTTGACCAAAGAAGTGAAAGACTTATATACTGAAAACTATGAGTCACTACTCAAGGAAATAGAAACTGATACCAATGAAATGGAAAGATATCCCATGCTCATGGATTGGAAGAATAAATATCATCAAAATGAATATTCTCCCCAGAGCCATATACAAATTTAATGCAATATCCACCAAAGTTCCACCAAGCTTCTTTAAGAGAATAGAACAAACACTACAATCATTTATCTGGAACACAAAAACACCTAGAATTGCAAAAACCATCCTAAGGAAAAGAAACAGAAATGGAGGCATCACACTCCCAGACCTTAAACTATATTATAAAGCCATCATCAAAACAGCATGGTACTGGAACAAAAATAGGCACACAGACCAGTGGAACAGAATTGAAAGCCCAGAAATAAATTCCCACACCTATGGACATCTAAACTTTGATAAGAGGGCCCAAAGGATTAAATGGAAAAAGGAGGCTCTCTTCAGTAAATGGTGCTGGGAAAACTGGGTTGCAACATGCAGAAGAATGAAATTGAACCACTTTATCTTACCAGAAACAAAAATCAACTCAAAATGATCAAAGACCTAGATGTCAGATCAGAAACAATCAAATACTTAGAGGAAAACATTGGTAAAACAGTTTCCCAACTTCACCTCAAGGACATCTTTGATGAATCAAACCCAATTGCAAGGAAGACTAAAGCAGAAACAAACCAATGGGACTACATCAAATTGAAAAGCTTCTGCACATCCAAAGAAACTATTAAACAAAGAGACTCCTCACAGAATGGGAGAAGATCTTCACATGGCATACATCAGACAAGAAACTAATCACCAAAATATATAAAGAGCTCAGCAAACTTAGCAACAAAAAAGCAAATGACCCCATCCAAAAATGGGCAGAGGATATGAACAAAACATTTACCTCAGAGGAGATCCAAAAGGCTAACAAACATATGTAAAACTGCTCTAGGTCACTGATTGTCAGAGAAATGCAAATTAAGACAACACTAAGATACCACCTCACTCCTGTAAGAATGGTATACATCAAAAAGGACAGCAGCAACAAATGCTGAAGAGGTTGTGGGGACAGAGGAACCCTTTTACACTGCTGGTGGGAATGTAAATTGGTCCAGCCTCTGTGGAGAGCAGTCTGGAAAACTCTCAGAAGGCTAAACATGGACCTTCCATATGATCCAGTAATTCCTCTCCTGGGGTTATACCCCAAGGACTCCATAACACCCAACCAAAAAGAGGTGTGTACTCCTATGTTCATAGCAGCACAATTCATAATAGCTAAAACCTGGAAGCAACCCAGGTGCCCAACATCAGATGAGTGGCTGAGAAAGCTGTGGTATATATACACAATGGAATACTATGCAGTTATCAAGAACAATGAACCCACCTTCTCTGACCCATCTTGGACAGAGCTAGAAGGAATTATGTTAAGTGAGTTAAGACAGAAAGATAAAGATGAGTATGGGATGATCTCACTCATCAACAGAAGTTGAGTAAGAAGATCTGAAAGGGAAACTAAAAGCAGGACCTGACCAAATTGTAAGTAGGGCATCAAAGTAAAAACCCTTTGGTGAGGAGTAGACATGCAGCTTCCTGGGCCAGTGGGGGGTGGGAGTGGGTGGGAGGGATGGGTCACAGTCTTTTGGTGGTGGGAATGGTGTTTATGTACACTCCTAGTAAAATGTAGTCATGTAAATCACTAGTTAATTAATACGAGAGGGGGAAAATTAGTTGTATGTCTTGAAGTTTTTCAAAACACAAACTGAATCTTTTCAATGTATAGGCTGTGTAATTGATATGCAGACTCTCTCAAAAGCCTAGACCAAGTAGATCAGAAGCAACCAATAGAACAGCTATATACAAGATACTGGGTACTATACAGCAAACCCTAACAAAAGGACTTTTCAAAGTTAACCCAATTACCAAATAATGTGATGATAACATTAACTATCGATTGTCCTTTTGAACCCTAAGACAGCAGGAACCTCACATCTCCACTATGGAGCCTCTACTTCCCCCAGTCCTGGAACCCTTGGATAGGGCCCACTTTCCCGTATGCCTCTCCCAATCCATATCAAATAATGTTGCATCTGCCGATCGCAACCTAATCAATGCAACAATTGCCACCTCAACATGCTTCACTTCAGACTGTGTAGAGACTTCACATGTGGAATGACAACCCTTCAACTTCATTACTCGGGTGAGACCTTTCCTTTCATAGTATACTGTAATTTCATCTCAGGTGGTTCACTTTCTAACAAAGTCCCAAAACCTAGATATACACCAGTTTCTGTGACAGAGAGCATATGTTCACACGTATCCATAAACTACTGCAAAATATATACCTGAAAGCAGAAGTGCACTAGAGTTTGCAGTGAGTACCCCCCTAATACTTCCTCTCCACTATTCCAGGCTTTGGGTCCATGAGTGCTCAACAATTTGTTTGGCTTTGTATGTTAACTCTCTTTTCAGTCACCAGGTTCCAGATGTCATCAGGATGCCGGCCAGGCTTCCCTAGACTGAAGACCCCACCAATGTGTCCTGGAGCTCCACTTCCTCAGAGACTCACCCTACTAGGGAAAGAGAGAGGCAGACTGGGAGTATGGATCGACCAGTCAACACCCATGTTCAGCGGGGAAGCAATTACCGAAGCCAGACCTTCTACCTTCTGCAACCCACAATGACTCTGGGTCCATGCTCCCAGAGGGATAGAGAATGGGAAAGCTATCAGGGAGGGGGTGGGAAATGGATATTGGGTGGTGCGAATTGTGTGGAATTGTACCCCTCCTACCCTATGGTTTTGTTAATTAATCCTTTCTTAAATAAAAAAAATTAATTAATTAAAAGAAAATTTAAAAAAAAGAAAGGAAAAGAAGGCAGACCATTGAAAAAGTGGTCAAATACATATAAATATAAATAGTTATAGGAATAATAGTCAACCTATATCTATGACCTTGGGAAAACCACTGCAGTTTCTAGTCGAGGGAATGGCATATAGAACTCTGGTGGTGGTGATGGTGTGGAGTTATACCCCTTATACCTAATAATTTTGTAAATCAATATTTAATCACTAATAGAAAATAAAAATAAAAAAAGATTTAATCCTTTCTGTTGTGATGTCTAGGTCTTTGATAGTTGGCCTTGGTTCACTACATTGGTCATACACCTATGTCTTTTCTGCCCTCTCTTTTCCTATGTTTGTTCTTTTTGTTGCTGTTGTTTGAGTTCCATTTTCTAGTCTACCAAAGATTACCTCCTTTGGAATTAGAGTTTCTTTACTTCTATTCATGCAGGATTCCTTTCACTAGTTCTTGCAAGACAGATATGGTGGTGATTAATTCCTTCAGTTTTTGAATATTTGGGAAGCTTTTTGGTTTCTCCTTCATATCTGAAGGACATTTTGGCAGGATAGTGTGCACATAGTTAGTAATTATTATTTCTTAATACTGTAAAACTGTAATTTCATTACCTCCTTGCTTCTCAGGTTTGTGTTAAGAGATCTGGTGAGAGCCTAATCATCCCAGGTCTGTATGTCAGCTTCTTCCTTTTCCTTGCAGTTTGCAATATTTCTTTCTTGTTCTTACTTTTGGAAAGTGTGATGGACAGGGCGAGAAGGGGCACAAAATTGGAGCCAAATACCCAGAGATTGAGATTGCCAGCAACAAACAACACCATTTTGCCTCTGAACAATAGTAGTCAAGGATACACAGGGTGCTGACTATGAGAGGGGGTAACTTCTGAGCTTTGGCCCATGGCCTCAGGGGTGAAAGTCTGCTGAACTGGTGGTGGGATCACACCACAGTTGCAGAGGATTTGCCAGACCAATCTGGTCTTCCCCCTCCCAAACTAAGACAGATATTCAGAAAGGAATTTTTAGCAGCTGGAGGCTATAAGGTAAAAGGTGGTAACTGAAATTCAAATGGTAAAGTGAACATTGCTTATTCAACCACAACTGCCAACTAGTAGAAAACACCCATAGCTTGAATTCAGTCTGAAATCCTAGAGAGAAGCCACACATACACATTATACAGATCATAAAAGAGCTCAAGAAAATAACAAAAAAATACAGCTCCAAGCCCAGATCCCCACCATCAAATATATAAATAAAGTGAAATTATAGCAATTATAATAATAGCATATTTGTTGGCTCTGCAATAACCAGCACAATGAATGTGCAAACAACAGAGAAATATCAAAAACAAACTTCAGAATATGACTACTCAGAAAAAGAAATGAAACAGAAGGACTCCAGGAAATTTTAGATATAGAGGGACATCAGAGGAAAACTGTAAAAATCTCTCCATGAAGGGAAGGGGTAGATAGCATAATGGTTATGCAAAGAGACACTCATGCCTGAGGCTCCAAAGTCCCAGGTTCAATCCCCTGCACTACTGTAAGCCAGAGCTGAGCAGTGCTCTGTTGGTATTATTTTAAAAACCCCTTCTGTTTCATTTGGTTTAATCCCCCCTGCATTCTATTTACATAACACTGTATTCTATTTACATAACCTCTGTTAACAAGCACCACCCTCCCTCCAGGGCATTGGTAGTTCAGTGATAGAATTCTTGCCTGCTCCACCCCCTCTCCTTGTCATACCCTGATTTTCACCAGTCACTTTTCTCTCCACCCTCTCTGCCTCGCATCCTGTTCCCACCCTACTGGGCTAGTATATTTATAAGGACAAGATTGTTTTTAGTTGTTAGTTTAGTCTAGCTTGGTATAGATTGCGCTGCATCCTACATGAATAAAGAGATACTGTGTACAGCTCAACCATGAGTCCCTGGTCGTCTGTTACCCGCCCGTGAAGCCAGCCCGGCAAAAACATAGCCCGGCGAAAACAACAGTGCTCTGGTAAAAAAAAAAAAAAAAAAGATAAAAGAAAAAAAAAAACTTTACCTTATGATCCTTCAGTTCCTCTCCTGGGGATATATCCAACACACCCATCCAAAAAGATCTGTATACACATTTGTTCTTACCAGCACAATTTGTAATAGCCAAAACCTGGAAACAACCCAGGTGTCCAACAACAGATGAGTGGCTGAGCAAGTTGTGGTATATACACACAATGGAATACTACTCAGCTATAAAAAATGGTGACTTCACTGTTGTAAGCTGATCTTGGATGGACCTTGAAAAATTCATGTTAAGTGAAGTAAGTCAGAAACAGAAAGATGAATATGGGATGATCTCACTCTCAGGCAGAAGTTGAAAACAAGATCAGAAGAGAAAACACAAGTATAACCTGAACTGGATTTGGTGTATTGCACCAAAGTAAAAGACTCTGGAGTGGGTGGAGGGGAGAATACAGGTCCAAAAAGGATGACAGAGGACCTAGGGTTGTATTATTATATGGAAAACTGAGAAATGTTATCCATGTACAAACTATTGTATTTATTGTTGAATGTAAAACATTAATTCCCCAATAAAGAAATTTTTTAAAAAATCTCTCCAAGAGTCTAAGCACAGTACTGAGAAGCATACTGAAGAGTTGAAAGAATATTTTATTAAGGATTTAAGAAGCACAAAGAAAGAGCTTGAAACAAAGTTTTCCAAGAAATTACAAAATATGAAAGAAGAACTTCAAATGGAATTCACCAAGAAGTAAGGAAGCATAAAGGGGAAACTTCAGGTATAATTTCAGGGTGTTAAAGACACTTTTAGCACAGTATATGTTCAAATATCAGGCTTCTGAACTAGACTCGCTCAAGTAGAGGAAAGAATAGCTAAACTAGAAGATACAATTAGCCCACTCTTTGAATTTAAAGATAGAAAGAAAAAGTTTAGAAAGAATGAAGCAACCCTCTGTGAAACAGCAAACTTCATCAAAAGAACAAATATAATAATGACAGGAGTTCCTGAGGAAGATGACAGGCTAAAAGAAACAGAGGCTATATTCAAAGAAATTATAGCTGAAAATTTTTTCACCTCATTAATCCTCAGAACATAAAATTCCTGGAAGCAGAGGATACACCCAGGTACCTAAATACAAAAAGACCAACACCAAGACATATCATAGTGAAAGTATAAAAATTCATAGACAAGGAAAGAATTTTGCAGGCTATAGGGAAAGAAGTGACATACAAATGTAAAGTTATCAGGCTCTCATCAGATTTCTCTTCACAAACCCTAGAGGAAAGGAGAGAGTGGAATGAAATATTTAAAATACTAAAATATAAAAATTGCCAGCCACATATTCTCCCTCCTGAAAAGTTATCCTTATAATATGCGAGAGAATTAAGTCTTTTCAAGTAGTCAGAAGTCAAAGAAATTTGCCAGTATCAGTCCCATATTGCAGGAACTGCTGAAAGGAGTCCCACTGGAAAAAAAGAAATAAAGGATTACATGTTCCCAGCGAGGTGAACAGCAGCAGAACTGAACTAAGAACACAAAATAAATAAGAAAGAACAACAAAATAGGGAAGGGGAAGAAATTAATGGAAAGAACAGTATTATCAAATACTGGTTATTCCAAGATTCAAAAGATACAATATGTTCATCATTAATCTTATGGTAACCACAACTCAAAACAGAGATTTAAAAAAAGTACAAGTAAGACTGTGAGGAAATCACCACAGAAATCCATCCACCCAAAGTGACAGATACAGGGAAATGGTAAAAGAATCAATGACCTAAAACAACCTTAGAACAAAACCCAGAATGGATGTAAGTAAACAATACATATAAATAATCACCCTAAATGTGAATGGTCTTAATTCACCTGTCAAAAGACTCAGAGCAGCTAAATAGATTAAAGAACACAATGTACCTATTACCTGTCTCTAGAAAATACACATTCAAAGAAAATATAAATTGAAGCTTAATGCAATAAGATAGAGCAATATGTTTCAAACCAATAATTCAGGGTGAAAAAAGGTAGGAACAGCAATTCTTTTATCAGATAAAATACACTTTTGGGTTAAAAAAAATTGGACTTAGATACCCTCCTCATCTACTTCCTATTACAGTTCTCTCATTCACTCCAAAGCTAATCTTATCAAAGTAAGGACTACAAAAGCTGAATAAGGGCAAGAGACTGGAATACTTTAACAATGACTCTTTTGTCACTATCAGGCCACCCTATCAGCTGGGGCCCTAGTCGGGGAGTCCTGAGATTCCCAAACTGACATGATAGGCCTAGACCTCGAATAGATCTCTCTATCTCCATTGTTATTGGTCATCTCTATCAGGAACAACACAATAGACCCTTCTGTGGGCCCCCTTAGGACCTCGCCCTCAACTTGGACTAACAACAGTAGAAAATGTTCCATCCTCTGAAGGCAGGCTGGACAACATACACTATGTTCCACCTGAGGAAGATGGGTCCTGAAATCAGGACAGCTTGGAATGTTCCTACTTATGACTACAGAATGTTAGCTCAGATCTATAGGGATGCAGACGTCACATGGGTTCCTAAGCTGAATAAGGATCCTGGATCAGATCAAATCAGTAAGGTTTACAGTCAACAAGATTTATATACTTTTCCCATATTTGGGAGCTACTCTCTTCCCTGATCCAGCACTCTGGTCCTGTTTTCCAGCCATGACATCATCTCCCCAGATAATAGCTTAGATCCAGAGGCATATCAGATGTCAGGATCAGGAAAAAAAAAACTAGTATAGTCATGAGCCCTGAAGAATATAACTAAAATAGGACTACTAACTATCTACAAAATGGAGACTCCCAAATCTTCATATGAACCTTTCCAGCTTTTAGGTTCATGATTAGTCAACAATTTTTTTTTGGCTCTATATGTTAACTTTTTTTTTTTCAGCCACCAGGTTCCAGATGCTAACATGATACCAACTGAACTTCCCTTGTCAGGCGACCCCACCAATGTGTCCTGGAGCCCTGCTTCCCCAGAACCCCGCCTCACTAGGGAACGAGAGAGACCGGCTGGGAGTATGGATCGACCTGTCAACACCCATGTTCAGCAGGGAAGCAGTTACAGAAGCCAGACCTTCCACCTTCTGTACCCCATAATGACCCTGAGTCCATACTCCCAGAGGGTTAAATAGGGAAGTTATCAGGGAAGGGGAGGGGATGCGGAGTTCTGATCGTAGGAATTGTCTGGAGTTGTACCCCTCTTATCCTGTTGGGTTTTTTTGGTCAGTTTCTCCTTTTTAAGAATAATTTTTTTAAAAAAAAAAAGTAAGTAGAAATAGAGCAGACACTACATAATGGTTAAAGTGTCAATCCAATAAGAATATATAGCCATTATAAATATATATGCTCCAAATTTCAGTGCACTTTAATATGTAAAACAAATACTCACTGAACTTAAGGGAGATATTGAAAGAAACACAATAGTAGTAGGAGATCTTAAAACACCATTCACAGCAAGAGACCATTCATTTGGACAAAATATCAACAAGGAAATGGTGATTTTAAATGAAACAACAGATGAAATGGACCTAACAGATATACACAGAACTTTCCATCCCAAAAGAAATGAATACACTATCTTCTCTAGTACACATAGATCATTCACAAGGATTTAGTCACATGTTGGGCCACAAAGACAGCCTAAACAAATATGTGAATATTAAAACCATAAAATGCATCTTCTCAGACAATGATGGTATGATGCTAGAAATCAACCACAAAATAAGTAAATAAATAAAACTCCCCAAAGTCTGAACATGCTTCTGACTAGCACATGGGTCATTGAAGAAATAAAAAATAAAACTAAGAATTTCCTTGATAAGAATAAAAATGAAGAAACCAGTTATCAGACCCTTTGAGAAACAGAAAAAGCAGTCTTGAGAGGGAAGTTTATAGCAATACAGGCCCATATTAATAAAGAGGAGATATTATTAATAAACCATCTAACAACCCAATTGAATCAACTAGAAACAGAGCAACAAAGAGATCCAAAGGTCAACAGGAGACAGAAAATAGTTAAAATTAGAGCAAAAAAAAAATCAATGAAATAGAAAACAAGAACTACTCCTACCCCCTCTCAATTCCTCTCTATCCTAACCACTAAATAGAAAGAAAAATGGCCTGCAAGAGCTGTGGATTTTGTAGTGCTAGCACTGAGCCCCAGCAATAATCCTGGAGGGGAGAAAGAAAGAAAGAAAGAAAGAAAGAAAGAAAGAAAGAAAGGGAGAAAGGGAGAGTGAGAGAGAAAGAAAGAGAGAGTGAGAGAGAGAGAGAAAGAAAGAAAGAAAGAAAGAAAACAAGAAGACTATTAAAAAGGTTAGTGAAACCAAGAGCTGGCTCTGTGAAAGAATAAATAATATAGATAAACTTCTAGCTACACTCATTAAGAGAAAAAGAAAGCTATGGGAAAATCACTCAGAAATGAAAGATGAGATATTACAATGGAGAGACAGAGATACAAAAGGTCATGCAAGACTACTATGGAAACCTATATGGAAATAAATTAGATAACTTAGAAGAAATGGACATATTCCTAGAGTCATATCAACTGCCACCCTTGACACAAGGAGTACATAAACTTAATTTGACAATCAATAGTGCAGAAATTGAAATAGCCTCCCAAAGAACAAAACCCAGTTCCAGATGGCTATACTAATGAATTTTATACAATATTCAAAGAACTAACACCCCACTGCCTAAACTCTTCCAGAATATAGAAGAGGAATACTCCCGAACACATTTTATGAGGCTAATATCACTCTCAGTCTGATCCCCAAAGCAGAAAAGGACTCCACCAAAAAAGAAAACTATAGACCTATATCCCTGATGAACACTGATGCAAAGATCCTCAACAAAACTTTGGATAATCGAATCCAACAACGTATAAAGAGAATAATCAATCATGACCAAGAGGTATTCATCTCTGAAAAACAGGGATGGTTCAAAATCCACAAGTCAATCAATTTAATCCATCATGTCAACAAAAAGAAAGAAATCACATGACCTTATCAATTGATGCAGAAAAAGCATTTGATAAAGTCCAACACCCATTTATGATAAAGGCCTTCAAAAACTTGGGAGTGGAAGGAAATTCCTTGAACATAATGAAGGATATATATGACAAAGCCATGGCTAATACCATGTTCAACGGGGGGAAAAAAATTAAGAGATTTCTCCCTAAAAGCAGAGACTAGGCAAGGATGTCCACTCTCACCACTTCTATTCAGCACAGTCCTAGAAGTCCTCACCATCACCATGAGGTAAGAAAGAGATATTAAAGAAATCCAAATTGGAAAGGATGAAGTTAAACTATCATTATTTGCAGGTGATATGTTGATATACCTAGAGGACCCCCCAAAACTCTGCCAAAACACTACTGGAAATTATCAATAAATTCAGTAAAATATCAGGTTACAAAATCAATACTTATAAATCTGTGGCATCTCTTTATGCAAAACGTGGAGTAGAGGAAAGGGAACTCAAGAAAGAAATCCCATGAACAAATGTATCCAAAAAGATAAAATACCTAGCATTAAATATTACAAAGGAGGTGAAGAACCTTTTTAACAAAGACTATAAGACATACATAGTTAAAAGAAATAGAGGATAATATAAAGAAATGGAAGAACTCATCTAAAAATTCATGTATAACTATAAAAGCCCAATAGCAAAAGCTCTGCTACAGAAAAAGAAGAAAAATGTAGGCATCACTATTCCTGACTTCGGTTTATATTATAAAGCAATAGTAGTTAAAACAGTATGATATTGGAATAAAAATGGGTATCTGGACCAATGGAACAGTATAGAGAGCCCAGAACTACACCCACACATATATAACCAAATTATATATGATAAAGGAGCCAAAACTGCCCAACTGGGAAAAGAGCATCTCTTTACTAAGTGGTGTTGGGTGAATTAGACAACAAAATACAGAAAAATGAAACTAGGCCACCATCATGAAATTAACTCAAAATGGAGCAAAGATATGGATTATCTGAAATTATAAAATACATGGAAGAATATATTGGTTAGACATTTTAGGACCTTAATACTTAAGACATATCTGGAGACTCTAATCCATGGACAAGGGAAACAAAAACAAAACAAAACAAAAAAAGACCAAATAGGACTATATCAAAATTTAAAACTTCTACATATCAAAAGAAATTTCCATAAGGATAACTAAGAAACCCAACAAATGGGAAAAGATATTTGTACACTAAAATTCAAACAACTGATTGATATCATTTATAAATAACTCATATAGCTCAACAGAAAGAAAAAGAGCAACCCAATAAAAAAAAGTGGTCAGAAGAAGACAGTTGTCTAAAGAAGAGATACACATAACCCACGCCAGAGACATATGCAGAAATGCCCCAGTTCACTCATCACCAGAGAAATACAAGTTGAAATCATTTTGAGGTTTCACCTCACACCTGTGAGGATGGACTCCATCAATAAAACAAAAAGTTTGGAGAAGATGTGGAAAGAAAGGAACTTTACTGCCCTGATGGCAGAAATGCAAATTGGAGCAGCCATTCTGAAGAACAGTATGGAGAATCCTTGAACAAATACAAATGAAAATTCCTTATGATCCAGCAATTCCACTATTAAGCATTTACCCAAAAGATATAATAACACTAATTCAATGGGATATATGTACCTACATGTTCGTAGAGTCCTGGTTCAGTATTCTATTATTCTCCCAAACTAAATTTAAAATATGAGATAACTGAAATGGATCTAGATGCCAATATAAATGTATTTCTGAATCACTACCAAGTTTTTATTTAAAACTAATGGCCCCAACTCCTTGGTATCATTCCTATTTTTCCATAAACAAGAATCTAAGATCTCTTCTGCATCAATAAGTGTAGGTGATCAGAAAATTGGTCGGAGTCAACGCCCATGTTCAGCGGGGAAGCAGTTACAGAAGCCAGACCTTCTACCTTCTGCAACCCACAATGACCCTGGGTCCATGCTCCCAGAGGGATAGAGAATGGGAAAGCTACTGGGGAGGGGGTGGGATATGGAGATTGGGCAGGGGGAACTGTGTGGAGTTGTACCCCTCCTACCCTATGGTTTTGTTAATTAATCCTTTCTTAAATAAAAAAAAAAAGAAAAAAAAAGAAAATTGGTCGGTGAAATTAGTGAGTACAGGAATTAACATGAGGAACATATATCTGGAGTTTCTGTCTAAACTTGACCATTTTTCTAAGAACTACATCCTCTCCCATGCTTGAGAACCCAGGTTCAACCTCCCTTTCCCACCTGCAGTGGGGAAGTTTCAAGAGGAATGAAGCAGATCTTCAGGTGTCTCTCTTTCTCCCTTTCTATCTTCCTCTCCTCTATATAACTTAAAAGCAGAAAGAACAAAGAAGAGGAGGTGGCCACCAGAAGCAGTGGATTTGTCATGAAGGCACTGAGCCCCAACAGTAACTGTAATTGCAATAATACATATATAATTAAACAATAATAACAAAAATTATTACATCCTTTCCATGGATACCATGTTAACAATATACATTCCAATCTCTGGTAGAACCATGCTTGATATCTAATACAAGTTGGAACAATCAGTGTTCTCTTTCAAGAAGTTAGAACTATGATGCCAGGGCTGGGAGTATGGATCGACTTGTCAATGCTCATGTTCAGCAGGGAAGCAACTACAGAAGCCAAACCTTCTACCTTCTGCATCCCACAATGACCTTGGGTTCATACTCCCAGAGGGTTAAAGAATAGGAAAGCTATCAAGGGAGAGGATGAGATATGGAGTTCTGGTGGTGGGAATTGTGTGGAGTTGTACCCCTCTTATCCTATGGTTTTGTCACTGTTTCCTTTTTATAAATAATAATAATAAGATATATAAAGTCAAAAAAAGAACTATGATGTCAGAATGCCAGTAAATCTTTGCTAATCAACAAACTAAAAATACGCAAATTGGAGCACTATTGGAAATTTGCCTTTTGCCATTTTACTACCTACTATAGAGAGACTGGCCACTTAAATTTAAAACTAGTATTAAAATTTCAAATTTTAGGTTCTTAGTCATCTAGATTTATTTCAAGCATTCAACAGTCATGTATAGCTACTGACTACTATACTGAATAAAGAAGATCTAGAATATATTCATCACTGCAGCTATTTGTTGGCCAGCACTCACTTACAACGTGCTCATATCAGCAGAAGTCTATGTATAGATAGGCTAAGAAGCGATGATTAAACTGAAGTAGAATCAGAGATGAAAGGAAGATTAGCTCTCTCTATTTTCTAGTCAGTCTAATCTCTAGAAAATTTTTACTTTCTCTTCTTTAAACAGCAATATATGTCTCTACATGCATATAATAGATTCTCCTTTCTCACTCAAGCTTATTTAGAATGTTTTAATTACAAAAATGCTTAATAGTGATAATTTGAATCATTTTAGCCATCCTCATCTTCTTTCTCAACATTGTGAGACTGAATTACTTGGATAAACATTGCTATTTCCCGTTCAATTTGCCTACAATTTATTTTTGTTTTACTTTCTTCCATTAAGCTTGCAAAAATTTCCTGAGCATGGGGTAGTTTTCATTTTAAGTCATTAAATTATACAGTCCAGACTAATTTATACCACCTGTGTGTGGGTAAAGTCTCGGTGAGTTGAAGTGACGTCTTAGGTATAGAGTTAATTAGAAAATGACTTATTTCTTCCACTCAGAAAGGTACAAAGTAAAGTGCTTACAGGTAGAAAAGAAGGACTGGTCAAGATGTACCAGACTTCTCATATGCAAAATATCTCAGGAAAAAAAGAGCAAGGAACTAAATTCATGTGACTTAGGACCTTCTGTGGTAAGATTTCATTTTAATATAGTATCTGTTGCTAAAAAAAAAAGTTTGAGGAAAGCAGTGGAGTTGCATCTGCTGACAAAACTTCCAAATTTTCAAGCTTGCAAAGCAAGAATGATCTTGACCTCAGGCAAGCAGAATAGCTTTGATCTTCATCAGCCACTGTAGCTGCCTGAGATTATCTCAAATGTTAAACAGAGAGCATGCCTGGAGCTATACCAACTGCGCTACCTGCCTTGTGCAGTGATCCCTTACAAGCTAAAGGGCTGCTGTGAAAAATTATTAAAGTCTATGGGAGGTAGGGAAAGGAATTTATATCAGGAAAAAGAAAACAGTTGACCATGTGAAATTGCTTGCTGGCCAAGGGAAGTGGAATAACTTCCTTGTGTGTTGATGGGTTTGAAGTTTGGAAATAAGATTCAGAAATATAAAGGAGAGAAGAACAGAAATTAGGTAGCCAAGGTAATGAGAAAAGTCAGAATAAAATGTCAAGTCTAGATTCTTTTTAAAAAAATTATATTCTTATTTTAAGTTTTTTCAACTTCCATATCACTTTATTAAGGGAAAGTTTATTTGTAGGATTATTTTGTCATGAGCATACATTTATAGGGTTATTTTGTCATGAGCGTCCATTTCCACATTTCCTCAAGGTAGGTGTCACTATGTATCACCCTCCACAAACTTGCATGCCTAAGGCACCAGAAATCTCTAGTGGAGGCTAGAATCTTTGAAAGGACACAACTCAGAGAGAGAAAGAGAGAGAGAGAGAGAGAGAGAGAAGAGGGAGAGAGAGAGAGAGAGAGAGAGAGAGAAACCCAGAAGAGTCACCTGTAAAAGATTTTAAAGAATTGTTTCATTTAGGTTTGTTCGTTTTCATGAAAGAAAGAAGAGATAACCAGAACACTTCTGGTTTGGTGGTGATGTGGGATTGAACCTGGGAGTTCTGGGACCTCAGATATGCAAGTCCTGTTCTCTAATACACAGAATCCTCCTTACTCCAGGCGGGTTAAAAGCTGTTGCACATGAGATGATCAGTGCAAACACTCACCACAAATTCTCTATCATATTTCACCCATCCTCAAACAACAAACGACCTTTCTTGTTGAGGGAGCTAAACTAGGCTAACAAATTCATAATGACAAATCTCTCATAATCAGTGCTTTCATTAATAAAATTGTGGTCTCGTGTAAACTTTGTCAAATTTTCTTATCTTAGAGAAAAATTAAGTTTAAGTCAACTTCTCAAATTCAACTTTATTTTTGCCCAACAAAGGCTAGTTTCCATTCAGATTTTATGGGAAACAATGAGAAAGGAACAGCAGGTATAAGAACAATAATAAAAACATTAACTCACTGACTTTTCCTGGTATTAATCAATCTAACTCATCCTAATTCTCACAGCAATCTTTCTTGTTTTGTTTTTTTGTTTTTGCTTTGAGGTTATCACTAGGGCTTGGTGGCCAGCACTATGAATCTACCACTCCTAGCAGCCATTTTTTTCCATTTTACTGGGTAGGACAAAGAGAAATTGAGAGAAAGAAGGGGGAGAGGGAGAGAGAAGGGAGACACCTGCAGACCTGCTTAGTTGCTTGTGAAGCTTCCCCTCTGTAGGTGGGGAGCCAGGAGTTCAAACCCAGACCGTGGTGTGAGTCTTTGTGCTTCATACTACCTGAGCTTCACCTGGTGTGCCAACGCCTGGCCCGCTCTCACAACAATCTCTCTCCTTCTCTAGCTCTCCTCCCCTTTCAATTTCTCTATGTCCTATCAAACAATAATAAATAAAATTTTAAAATAAATCATCTTTTTTCTCATCTCTTTTGCCAACAAGATTATCCGGGATCTGTGTCTATGCTACAAATCCACCACTCTTGATGGTCATTTTTTTCCATGTTTTTCTATTTTTTTAAATTTTTTAAATTTTTATATTTATTTATATTTATTTTTCCCTTTTTGTTGCGCTAGTTGTTTTTTATTGTTGTCATAGTTATTATTTTTGTTGATGTCATTGTTAGGACAGAGAGAAATGGAGAGAGGAGGGGAAGACAGAGAGGGGGAGAGAAAGATAAGACACCTGCAGACCTGCTTCACCACCTGTGAAGGGATTCCCCTGCAGGTGGAGAGCCAGAGGCTCGAACCAGGATCCTTACTCCAGTCCTTGTTCTTTGCACCATGTGTGCTTAACCAGCTGCTACCGCCGACTCCCTTTCTTTCTATTTTTATTTGACAGGTCAGAGAGAAGTTGAGAGAGGAGAAGAGCTAGAAAGAAAGGCAGACACCTGCAGACCTGCTTCACTGCTCATGAAGCCTTCCCCCAGCAGGTAAGGAGCAGAGAGACTTGAGTCCGGGTCCTTGTGCATGGTGATGTGTATGTTTAACTGATGCAATAACACCCAGCCCCCTAAATAAAACATTTTAATTAAAAAAAATAACTTGCTTAGCATTAAAGTTACATCTGCTGTTTGTTGAACTTGTCTCTATTTTTTAAAAAAATATTTTTATTTTAGGGGGTCAGGCGGTGGCGCAGTGGGTTAAGCGCATGTGGCACAAAGCGCAAGGACCGGCGTAAGGATCCCGGTTCGAACCCCCGGCTCCCCACCTGCAGGGGAGTCGATTCACAGGCGGTGAAGCAGGTCTGCAGGTTTCTATCATTCTCTCCCCTTCTCTGTCTTCCCCTCCTCTCTCCATTTCTCTCTGTCCTATCCAACAACGAACAACATCAACAATGGCAATAATAATAATCACAACGAGGCTACAACAACAAGGGCAACAAAAGGGGGAAAAAGCAGTGGATTCATGGTGCAGGCACCAAGCCCAGTAATAAACCTGGAGGAAAAAAAAAAATTTTTTGTTGGATAGATAGAAATTGAGAGAATGGAGGGAAAGAGAAAGAGAGACACCTGCAGCCCTGCTTCACCACTCATGAAGATTTACCCCTGCAAGTGGGAACCAGGGGCTTGAACCTGCATCCTTGTGTGCTATAATATGTGCACTTAACCAGGTGCGCCACCCCCTGGCCCTTGTCTCTGTTTTTAATATGTATATATAATACATATATATGTATACACACATATATTTATTTTAAAAACATGTTTTTACAAGATGACTGATACAATTGGGAACAATTTAAGCATAACACATTTTAATATATTCTTGTGCACGGTTTTGTCTAATGGAGACAGATGATAGCTCATCTAGTAGAGCATGGCCATGTGTTTCTAGCCTAGGAGTGCCATGAACTGGATAAGTTCTGATACTATGGTGTCTTTCTCTGTCTCTTATTTCTATCTTTAAAAAAAAAAAGAATGAAAAAGTCATCTTTCATTGCACAAGGCCCTGGCATCACACAGACATATAAAGAAAAACAAAAAAAGAAACAGAAAAAATGCAGAACATTATAAATAGCTGAACAAAGATGCACAGGAATATACAAAACACAAACATACACAAACTCCTTAAAAAAATCTACCAACTAGCCCAGTTACTAGTGGTGTTATGAGTCACAAACATTCAACAACTGATACAATTTTCCATGCAAATATATACCCTTGCATAGCACAGTGATCTTAAAAATTATATGCTGGAGGTCATTCGGTAGCACAGCAGGTTAAGTACACAAAGCGCGAAGCATAAAGACTGGCATAAGGATCCCAGTTAGAGCCCCTGCTCCCCACCTGTAGGGGGACTGCTTCACTAGCAGTGAAGCAGGTCTGCAGGTGTCTATCTTTCCCTACCCCTCTCTGTCTTCTCCTCCTCTCTCCATTTCTCTCTGTCCTATCCTACAACAACAACAACAATAGTAATAACCACAACAACGATAAAACAACAAGGGCAACAAAAGGGAAAAAATAGCCTCCAGGAGCAATGGATTCTTGGTGCAGGCACCAAGCCCAGCAATAATCCTGGAGGCAAAAAAAAAAAAAAAAAAAAAAAAGTTATATGCCACATTCTGGAAGAACAAAAAGTAACACTAGTGGGCCTAAGTCTTATCTCATTTGGTGTCCCATTCCACAAAAATTTGTCCAGTGTTTCCTGGAAGTCTCAGCTGTACAAGATATTAAGCTACACCACCATGGATACTTTTAGAATCACTCCTCTCTTCTAGGTTTGTGTTTAAGTCCTTCATTTTCCTAGAGCTTTTTATTTTCCCAAATCTCTCTGTAGGTGTTTCCTCCTCACATGCTTATAATAAATCATAGGCAAGGTGATAAAGAAGGAACTAGGGTCCACTCTCCCAACGAAAGAGGAGACGAGAGGCAACTTAGATTTTAATCCATTTTACTTGATCTAGTCAATAGTTTGCTCCCTTTTCAGAGATTTTTCTTTTTATTGTTTCACATAATTTATAGTTTCACATGATAAAGAATAAGTCAAAGCACCATTCTGGTACATGTGGCACCAGGGATCAAACCAGGAATCTCAGGAATATGAATCCTCTACCAGTTGAGCTGTTTCTCCCAGTCTTACAACAAAGTTCGTAATGACAAACTATTAGCTAGTGATTTTCAACCATGAAGTTCCTATATGCCTTATGAAGAAAAATAAATGTGATTTTCTTCATTTTTATTTGTGATTAATAGTAGGTTATAAGACTGTAAGTTTACAGTGTATAGTTCCACACACAATGCCCACCACCAAAATTCTGTTTGCCCACCCTCCCAACTTCCAAAGATAACTACCATACTTCTCAGAAAGTCTTAGAGTTAGTTTGCTTCTGTTTTTGTTCTTTCCAGTTCATATATATCAGTTCTCTAGGTCCCACATATAAGTAAAACCATCTGACAGTTGTATTTCATCTCTTATTTCACTAAGTATAACCACCTCCAGTTCCATCCATTTGTCCAAAAGAACACAGCACCATCTATTCTGATTGCAGACTAGTAGTCCATGGAGCACATATCCCATAAGTCAGTCATCTGTAAATGGACATTTAGGTTGCTTTCAATCTTTGCCCCCTGTGGATAATGCAGCTGTGAACATGGGAGTGCGTATGTCCCTTAGAATTACTGTTTGGATAAATGCCTAAGAATGATATTATTGGATCATAAGGTTATTGTTATTTGTTTAAAGACTCTCCATATAGTCTTCCAAAGGGACTGCAAGAGCTTGCATTCCCACCAGCATTGCAGCAAAGTTCCCTTTTCTCCACAACCTCTCCAACACCTGTCATTTCTTGTTTTGTTGATGTAGGCAATTCTTGCAGGTGAGAGATAGAATCTCAATGTAATATGTTGTTAAAATTCGGTGGCTCTAGCTGGCCGGGCTAGCTTCACGGGCGGGTAACAGAGACACGGAGACAACGGCTGGGCAGGGAAGCTGTATTTCTTTATTCAGGAACAACGATTCATAAACTAAACCAAACTAATCACCAAACAGAACTCTGCTGTCTCTTGGCAGCGGCGCAAGCACTCTCTCTTACTCTGGAACTCAGGAACCTTGCAACTCTGCAACTCTTCAACTCTGGAACTCTCAAACTCTGGCACTCTGCAACTCTTCAACTCTCCAACTGTGTAACTCTCTAACTCTCTCTCTGGAACTCAGGAACCCTCTCTCGGGGTTCCTTGGGGCGGGGCCAAGCGGGCCCGCGAAATTAGCAGGACTGATCCAATTCTCTTGGCGGGGGAGAACTAGAACCCAATATAAAGCATACAACAGTAATATGCATGATTTTTTCCATAAAATTTTTACAATATCTTCCAGGGGCCAGGCAGTGGATCATCTGGTTGAGCACATACATTATCATGCACAACAAGCCAGGCTCAAGCCCCCGACCCCCATGTGCAAGGGAAAACTTTACAAGTGGTAAAGCAGAGCTGCAGATGTCTGTCTCTTTCCCTCTCTACATCTGTCTTCCCTCTCAAATTTTCTCTATCTCTATTCAATAATAAATAAAATACAATAATGTAGCTCAGCTGTTGCTTACTTTACATGTGCATATTTCTAACATCTAGGAATAACTTCTAACATTCATAGTTCTAGTTTGCTAACCCTCAGAGGTTATCCTGAGCCTCTACTATCTTTACTTATCATAGTATTTGGATAGATATCATATCAAGAAAACAGACCCCTGTATGTGACCCAAGAGAGATCAGATTTCTCCTCAACTCTCCTAGTACAATACATGGAAGTTTTTTCAGTCCAAAAAGTTGATTTTCTATATTGCATCACTCTCCAAATTCAAACATATGGGGACAGCTGTTAATTGTAGACACAAAGGAAGGACTAGATATGCATAATACTTAAAAACAATGTCCAGCTGTTGATGGGGTTGTAAACTGGTGTAGCCCCTATAGAAAACAATACTCAGAGTCCCTACACAAAATTTGAAAAACCTTTTGACCTAGCAACACTATTCCTAGGCATTTATCCAAAGTACACACAAGTACTATTTCAAAGAGACATATGGACCCTTATGTTCATAGTTGCATTATTCATAATAGCCAAATAGTGTAAGCAACCTAATGCCCAATTTATAGATTTAAAAATGTTATGGGATATATGCACCATGGACTGCTACTGCAATCAAAAAAGATATTGTGCCTTTGGATGGAAATGGAAGTTAATTTATTTATTAAATTGTATTTAGTCCCATATCTTTCTCTACAATACAGAGAGTGAGAAAAATCTATGAGAGAAAAAAAATCATTTCAGGAGCAAAATGGAGTAGCTAGAGAAAGGAGATTTGGTAGGTACTAGAAATTACTGCATGGACACCTGGAGGAAAATGCAATGATTATGCAAAAGATTTTGATGTCCTAGTCACCAAGGCTCAATCCTTAGCATCACCATAAGCCAGAACTGTGCAGTACTCTGGTTAAAATGGAAAGAAAAAAAAAAAAAAAAAACCTCAAGGACATCTTTGATGAAATAAATCCAACTGCAAAGAAGACTAAAACAAAAACAAACCAATGGGACTACATCAAATTGAAAAGCTTCTGCACATCCAAAGAAACTATTAAACAAACAAAGAGACCCCCTCACAAAATGGGAGATCTTCACATGCCATACATCAGACAAGAAACTAATCACCAAAATATACAAAGAGCTCAGCAAACTTAGCAACAAAAAAGCAAATGACCCCATCCAAAAATGGGCAGAGGATATGAACAACACATTCACCTCAGAGGAGATCCAAAAGGCTAACAAACATATGAAAAACTGCTCCACGTAACTGATTATCAGAAATGCAAATAAAGACAACATTGAGATACCACCCCACTCCTGTAAGAATAGCATACATCAAAAAGGACAGCAGCAACAAATGCTGGAGAGGCTGTGGGGACAGAGAAACCCTTCTGCATTGCTGGTGGGAATGTAAATTGGTCCAGCCGCTGTGGAGAGCAGTCTGGAGAACTCTCACAAGGCTAGACACGGACCTTCCAAATGACACAGTAATTCCTCTCCTGGGGTTATACCCCAAGGACTCCATAATACCCAACCAAAAAGAGGTATGTACTCCAATGTTCATAGCAGCACAATTCATAATAGCTAAAACTTGGAAGCAACCCAGGTGCCCAACAACAGATGAGTGGCTGAGAAAGCTGTGGTATATATACACAATGTATATATACAGCTATCAAGAACAATGAACCCACCTTCTCTGACCCATCTTGGACAGAGCTAGAAGGAATTATGTTAAGTGAGCTAAGTCAGAAAGATAAAGATGAGTATGGGATGATCCCATTCATCAACAGAAGTTGAGAAAGAATAACAGAAAGGGAAACTAAAAGCAGGATCTGACTAAATTGAAAGTAGGGCACCAAAGTAAAAAACCCTGTGGGGAGGGGGAGGGTGGACATGTGGCTTTCTGGGACAGTGGGGGGTGGGGGTGGGTGTGTGGGATGGGACACAGTCTTTTGGTGGTGGGAATGATGTTTATGTACACTCCTAGTAAAGTGTAGTCATATAAATCACTAGTTAATTAATATGAGAGGGGGAAAATTAATTGTATGTCTCGAAGTTTTTTAAATACAGACTGAGTCGTTTTAATATATAGGCTGTGTATTTGATATGCGGACTCTCTCAAAAGCCTAGACCAAATAGATCAGAAGCAACCAATGGCACAACTACATACAAGATACTGGGTACTATACAGCAAACCCTAACAGAAGGACTTTTCAAAGTTAACCCAATTACCAAATAATGTGATGATAACATTAAATAGCGATTGTCTTTTTGAACCCTAAGACAGCAGGAACCTCACATCTCCACTATAGAGCCTATATTTCCCCCAGTCCTGGAACCTTAGGATAGGGCCCACTTTCCCGCATGCCTCTCCCAATCCATATCAAATAATATTGCATCTGCTGATCGCAACCTAATCAATGCAACGATTGCCACCTCAACACACTCAGACTGTGTCCAGAGACTTCAGGTGTGGAATGACAAGCCTTCAGCTTCATTACTCGGGTGAGACCTTTCCTTTCATAGTATTCTCTAATTCTATCCCAGGTGGTTCGCTTTCTAACAAAGTCCCAAAACCTAGATATAGTCCAGGTTCTGTGAGAGACAGCATATGTTCACACGTATCCATAAACTAATGCAAAATATATACCTGAAAGCAGAAGTACACTAGAGTTTGTAGTGAGTACCCCCCCTCAACACTTCCTCTCCACTATTCCAAGCTTTGGGTCCATGATTGCTCAACAACTTGTTTGGCTTCGTATGTTAACTCTCTTTTCAGTCACCAGGTTCCAGATGACATCATGATGCCGGCCAGGCTTCCCTGGACTGAAGACCCCACCAATGTGTCCTGGAGCTCCACTTCCCCAGAGACCCACCCTACTATGGAAAGAGAGAGGCAGACTGGGAGTATGGACCGACCAGTCAACATCCTTGTTCAGCGGGGAAGCAATTACAGAAGCCAGACCTTCCACCTTCTGCAACCCTCAATGACCCTGGGTCCATGCTCCCAGAGGGATAGAGAATGGGAAAGCTATCAGGGGAGGGGATGGGATACGGAGATTGGGTGGTGGGAATTGTGTGGAGTTGTACTCCTCCTATCCTATGGCTTTATTAATTTATCCTTTCTTAAATAAAAAATAAATTTAAAAAAATGGAAAAATAAAACACTAAAAGGTACAGTGGCTTTCATTCTCACATGAAGAAAATTAAACTATCTAAAATTGAAAGAGGAGATAATAAGCTGGACTAAATGTAATAAAATCCTAGCTTTTAGTAGCTTTAATCCATCACCTATTTCATCATGTCTAACTCTATGCCAGATATTTCAAAGGACACACACACACACACACACACACACACACACAATATGTGCTCCCTATCTTCCAGAAAGCTTAAATGTTCCTTTTAATAAAAATACTGTTAGAGAATTTGTGAATAAGCTAGCTAAACAATTTAGTAAATCAATGATCTGAGTAAGTTGTATTTAAAAATACAAGAGAAAAATTATTTCTTCTTATAAAAATCAATTTCAGGGAATCAGGCGGTAGTGCAGCGGGTTAAGCGCATGTGGCACAAAGCCCTAGGACCGGCGTAAGGGTCCCAGTTCGAGCCCCCGGCTCCCCATCTGCAGGGGAGTCGCTTCACAGGCAGCGAAGCAGGTCTGCAGGTGTCTGTCTTTCTCACCCCCTTTCTGTCTTCCCCTCCTCTCTCCATTTCTCTCTGTCCTATCCAACAATGATGACAACAGTAAGAATAACTACAACAACAATGAAAAACAACAAGGGAAGGGAGTCGGGCTGTAGCGTAGCGGGTTAAGCGCAGGTGGCGCAAAGCACAAGGACCGGCATAAGGATCCCGGTTCGAACCCCGGCTCCCCACCTGCAGGGGAGTCGCTTCACAGGCGGTGAAGCAGGTCTGCAGGTGTCTATCTTTCTCTCCTCCTCTCTGTCTTCCCCTCCTCTCTCCATTTCTCTCTGTCCTATCCAACAACAACAACAATAATAACTACAACAATAAAACAACAAGGACAACAAAAGGGAAAAAATAAAAAAGAAAAAAAAGAAAAACAACAAGGGAAAATAAATAAATAAATATAAAAATGTTTTAAAAATTAATTTCAGTAACTTCATGAAGTATAGAAGGTATATGAAAGAACAAATAAAATGGCAGCATTCAAGCCAGAGGAATCAGGATTAAGTGTGGGGGTGGGGGGGCAGTAAAAAATGAAGATCTAAACCATGGTGAGGCCTCCTATCATACAGGAAGTCCTAACTATGGGATCTTCAAAGTAAACCAAGCTTCCAAATAACTTGGCTATAATAATAATAGTAATAATTATCTATTGCCTTCTTAAGCTCTAAGACAGCAAGCAATCTTCCTCATTCTCTTTAAAATCTGTATTTCTCCCAGTCCTGGAACCTCTGAGGCTTTCCTTGTTTTTCATGCTCTCGTTTGCCTGCTGATCTCAACCAAATAAATGCAACCAAGGCTACCTTGTCATGTTTCATTTTGAACTATGTCCAGAGAAGCCAGACTGAGATAATAACCCTCCAGCTCCAATAATCTCATGAGAACTTTCCTAGCTCATGGGATTCCCTAGTTCCATTTCAGTTATCACACTTCCTAACAAAGTTACAGATCCTAGATATAGACCCAAGGGATAGGGTACATGTCCACAGGTATCCATAATTTAGGGGAAAATATATACCTTAAAGTAAAAGCGTGCTATTAGTCTGCAGTGAGTAGACTTAGACTCGGTAAGTTCAGCAAGCAAGTGGAAAGACCTAAACCACCTCCTTTTAACATGTTTTTCTTCTCAAATTCCAGCCTCTCAACCTCTCCCTGTCTCTATCAAACTTTCAGGCTCTCTTTCCCAGTCTCTATCTATCTCCCTTCTGCTTTCCCTCTGCCCATCTCCTTTCTATCTCTCTTCTTCTCTGTAGTGTTACTGACCTTACTCTTATACACATGAGAGAAAAATGTACTAGACCGAGTTCTGTGAACAGTCATTCAAGCCATCTGGATTGAATCCTGTTTTTACAAAGATGTGTTGGCTCCAGTAAAGCACTTTCTGGATGGGTTACTGGGATGGTAATGATGTATTGGGACCCCAGAAATTCTCCAGCCAAATAAATATTGCAGAATTTATACTGGTCACAGCAACCTTGACTCCTATTCCTAGTAGTCTCCTGGACTATATCACTGAGAGTGATGAAGGAAATTTAAATCATGTAAAGAAAATTTCATTATGGAAATCATTTTAACTAGAGCATTTGGGATATTGTTTTCCTTACAACACACCTCCAATAAATTACAAAGCTGCTAATACTTAACTAATACTTTGCTTTTACCTGTGGACTTTGATGAGACTCATTGAGCATTCTAAAGCCTGTTTAATCCAAAGGGATAAAGAACTGTGAACATCCAGTCTTATTTACCACTTTGCTGTCACTTTCCTAATTATTTTTGGTTTCATGGTCTTCAACATCTAGGATAATTATTGGATAATTTCCCTCTTCTTTCTGGTACACTTAAAGTTCAATTTGAGTGCACACCATCCCTCTCCCCCTTGAAGGAATAACAAGAATGTTCATGTCTTGTTTTAACAAGTGGATGATCCGCCCCAACTTTAGAGTCAGAGTTTCACACTATAAAAAGGAGACCATTATGTTTAACTTTTGCCCTGTGAGAAAAGCAGGATATGTCAAGCCTCTACTTATGTTTTTTTCTTTTATCCTTATGAGTCCCTCTCATGAACTAATTTCTTTCAAAGACTATATAAGCCCCTTAAAGAGCAGTACTGTTCCCTGACAAACACACTGGCATGCAGTTAATCATTAATTTTGCATGGTCCACATCTGCTGTCTGCTGCACTGTATATTGTTTGAGAAACTTCCTCCCATTAGTATAAACGCTGCTGTGTGAGGGTCAGTGTGGGATCTTTATCTAACCTATTATCAACAGTCCAGACAGAGTCTTATTGCCTCCCTTTAACAAATCCAAGTTACAGAGTTCACAAAGCTTAAAACTCTATGAATACAGTAGTATTTTTTATGGCAAAACAACAGCTGCAGAAGCAGACTCAGCAACACGCCCTGGCTGAGTATGTGTGTAGATACTAAAAACAGGTGCACCTCACCACTAAAACTTTTGTATTTTTGTATCATTAAAAAAATGCATGACATTCATATATTCATCACATCAAGATCTAGATGAAGTATAATTTGGAGAACATAAAGGAATTTAGATATATTGTCCGATGAATACCAAGGTGCTCGGGGTTTTAGTTTTAAGCAATAAAAGAAGAACTTAGAATTGCAAGTCAGAGACTGATTATATTTTACTTCTGGTCAGTACATTACCTTATAAAACCCCAAAGAGCCAGACACAAGAATAGTAAAAGTTACTTTTAAATAGCAAGTTAAGTCTATCATCTTGCTTCTCTTCTCTGGTCCTGGTCTGGGGTTCCAGTACTATAGCCACTTTGGGAAAAGATGAAATTAGGCTTTGTGTGGGTTGGGTGGAAGAGAGGGAGATTTGAATGTGATCCTGTTTAAATAATGTCTTCCAGACTCACAACAGTGTTGTACGTGAAGACTGGAAAGAGTGAGCTTCCAAGGTCCAGTGTGGAAGCAGCAGCTCTGCCAGGACGCTGTGGGGGGAGTGCCCAATAAATGTCAATGCCGTGTGTCTACTTCAGCTTGAAAGTAACTTGTACAAGTTTACTTGAAAATTAACACTGCAGTCATACAGAAGGGGGGAAAGGAACGTGTGTTGTTCCCAGACATAATTGAGATTGAACTCTAACCAACTCTGGAACAAGCATTACTTTCCGCAGCCTGGGAGAAGCCAGCAAGACTTTGCCAGAAGGGAAGTACTGCAATGGGTGCGAACACACAGTGCTCTGTATGCAGCTTGCACAGAGCAGTGGCCAGCATCCGGGCTGCCCATTCATCTTTGTGTGTCTCTATGGCAGCAGCAGAATGAGGAGGAGTACACTCAAGCCCTCATACTCCCCACCCGCTCCAGCCTCCCTCTACCCTCTGTCAAAATATGAGTGGTGTTTCTAGGGTCTATGTCATCTCCAACACCAGCTGTGTTTGAAGCATCACTGACTCAAGAAAGGGCTGGAGTCCATTTGCAACCTGCTGTGTAGACATCAGTTATGTCCGACTGCCCCTGAGAGCTCTGCACATTTACCTGCTTTTACAGAGCTTGCTTTCTCCCTCAGTGAGGCAAGCAGTGGCCCACTGAGAAAACCAGAGATGACCTCAAGGGACATCATTCACTTCCGCCAACACTATTGACAAGGGAAAGTTTTCCTTGGAGACCTGCCACACTGAGCAACAGCTTAGACTTGGAGCCCGAGACATCTTTAAGTACAGAAAAGTAGCATGCAAGTTACAGTTCTGTTACTACTTTTTATTATGAAAATCCTGCATTTAGATTCTTGCAGCTAAAACTCCTGGAGATGTAAGTGTAACTATATTGCAGATTCACTACTTTGGGTCTTTCTTGGATTTCTGTCTTTAGTAGCAAAGCAGTACTTTGATCTGGGGTGAAATGAGAAGTAGTAAATGGGACAATGCAAATTATAATTAGGCAGGATGGAGGAATGGAGGTGTTTGGGCATTAAAACATTATTTAAAATATTATTTATGTATTTATTTATTATTTTAAGTTATTTTTATTGGATAGAGACAGCCAGAAATTGAGAAGGTAGGGGAGATAGAGAGGGAGAAAGAGAGACACCTGCAGCACTGCTTCACCACTTGCAAAGCTTTCCCCCTGCAGGTAGGAACCGGGGGCTCGAACCCAGGTCCTTGAGCACTGTAACATGTGTGCTCAACCAGGTGCGCCACCACTCAGTCTATTTAAAATATTTTTAAAGAGACAGAGACCAAAGCACAGCTCAATTCTGACATTAAGTGATTAACAGGAACACAACATGGAAATTCATACTTGTAAGCACAGGGCTTTACCACTGAACTTTCTCCTCAGTGGAACCACACTATTCTAAATGACCTCATTTTTTTGTTTGTTTGTTTAATTGATTGGTTCAATAAGATTGTAGAAGTTCAATGAAAGGAATTAAAATGTTTGGGGATGTTTTCATAACACAAGGGGCTCCTCCCTCCAATCCTATCAGCAAGAAAAAGAACCAAAGTTTAGTACTGAAATATCAAAAAGGTAACACAAGTTTAAAGTGTCCTTGATAGAGTAAAAAAAATGTATGTTGATAAAACATTTACAAATGTTTATCTGTCAGAAGAGCAGTAGCCAGAGGTCTGGGTTAGAACTGACAAATGAGTCATTAAATCTTCCTAAGCTCAGCTGGAGGAGAGGAGTTGTCAGAAGCAAATCAACTTTCAGAAGGCTGAGAGTTCAAAAGAGCCTGAGTAGCATCATAACAACCGGGAGCCCCAAATACATCTCTAAATCATTACTTCCTTTATTTAAAACTAGCTGTGAGCCTGCTGTGCTGACTGTCCTAAGTAGTGCATGCTTGTTGCTTAATAGTAAGTCTTAAAATCAGAAGAGTGAGGTATAGGAAGTAAATTCAGGCTCCAAAACAGGTCAACAATTAACAATAAAGATATTGATGAACTACAGTGGGGAAAACGAGGTCTGAGTAACCAGAAGCTGTAAAAAGGTCCATACTCTCAGAGGATTAAGGAATAGGAAAGTTATCAGGGGAGGGGATGGAATACAGAGTTCTGGTGGTGGGAATTGTGTGGAGTTGCACCCCTCTTATCCTATGGTTTTGTCAATGTTTCCTTTTTATAAATAATTTTTTTTAAAAGAATAGGAAAGCTATCAAGGGAGGGTAGTTCTGGTGGTGGGAAGTGTGTGGAGTTGTACCCCTCTTATCCTGTGGTTTTTGTCACTGTTTCCTTTTTTTATATATATATAAAATAAACAGTAGCTAGACAATCAGAGATGAAGAAAAAACCTTCAAAGTTAGGGCTAGCTTATCCTAGTAAGTAACATTTTTATAATTGATATCCCAACAGTATAGAATGTGATTTTGACATGAGCACTTGGTACTCATGTAGCTTATCTGGCTTCTGGAAGCAGAGAGGGCAACCATAAATAAACAAACAAACAAACAAACAATGAAAACCAAAGCAGCCTAGTTAAGGGCAAGGAATGGAATGGAGATATTCTAAATGTGCTGATAAGCTGTCATCACTTTCTAGGTTATGCCAACCAGTAACTTCACAGTACTTTCTTCTGGTTGCTATATCAAATTACCATAAACCCAATAGCTTAAAGCAACACAAATATAAAATCTAAGAGTCTTGGCAGTTATAAGGCTCAATGGACAAAATCAAGGGATTAATAGAGCTATGTTCCTTCTAGAGACTCTAGAGAAAAAAATGTTTCACTTGTTCACCTCCAAGCTGCCTACATTCCTTAGTTCATAGCCCCTTCTTCTGACTTCAAAACCACCAGCGAAACTTCAAATTGCTCCTCTTTCTCTCTCTCTGCATTATTCCTCTCTCTTTGTGCACATTTCTCCCCTATTTCTCAAGCTGACTCTTCCACCTACTTTTTATAATCTTGTGATTACATTTCATACCCAAGAATAATTCAGGATAATTTGTCAATTCTAAATTCTTTAATCACATATGCCAATTTCCCAGACGAGGTAACATATTCACAGAGTTAATATGTTATTATATTAACATATTCAGAGGTTAAGTTGGAGTTATCTTAAGGACCACTGTTCTGCCTACCACAATTTTAAATATCATATTCTAAAACTCTCAATTTCATATTTCAAGCCCATCCTTGAACTTGACTATCAGCCACCATACTCCCAGTTTCTGGTACCACATGTTAGTAGCTTTGAAGTCTGCAATCCAGTCTAATCAAAAGTAAAAAGCTGGAGAGACTGAAAAATCAACAACTCTCTTAAATCTGTAAGAGAGGAGGAAACAAAGAAAAGAAACTGTCCACAACCAACAGACTAATAACCAAAATATACAAAGAGCTCATCAAACTTAGCAACAAAAAAGCAAATGACCCCATCCAAAAATGGGCAGAGGATATGAACAGAACATTCACTACAGAAGAGATCCAAAAGGCTATCAAACACATGAAAACTTGCTCCAGGTCACTGATTATCAGAGAAATGCAAATAAAGACAACTTTCAGACACTACCTCACTCCTGTAAGAATGGCATACATCAAGAAGGACAGCAGCAACAAATGCTGGAGAGGCTGTGGGGACAGAGGAACTCTTCTGCACTGCTGGTGGGAATGTAAATTGGTCCAGCCTCTGTGGAGAGCAGTCTGGAGAACTCTCACAAGGCTAGACATGGACCTTCTATATGACCTAGTAATTCCTCTCCTAGGGATATACCCCAAGGACTCCATAATACCCAACCAAAAAGAGGTGTGTACTCCTATGTTCATAGCAGCACAATTCATTATAGCTAAAACCTGGAAGCAATCCAGGAGCCTAACAACAGATGAATGGCTGAGAAAGCTGTGGTATATATACACAATGGAATACTATACAGCTATTAAGAACAATGAACCCACCTTCTCTGACCCATCGTGAGATAAAGATGAGTATGGGATGATCCCACTCATAAACAGAAGTTGAGAAAGAATAACAGAAAGGGAAACTCAAAGCAGGATTTGACTGAATTTGGAGTTGGGCACCAAAGTAAAAACCCTGGGTTGAGGGTGAGGGTGGATACTCAGCTTCACGGGGCGGGGGGGGGGGGGGGGGAATAGGATGGGACACATTCTTTTGGTGGTGGGAATGGTGTTTATGTACACTCCTATCAATTTGTAGTCAGATAAATCACTATTTAATTAATATGAGAGGGGAAAAATTGAATGTTTCAAACTTTTTAAAGCACAGACTGAGTCTTTTTAATACATAGGCTAAGTCTTTGATATGTTGACTCTCTTAAAAGCCTAGACCAGGGAGAACAGAAGCAACCGGTGGCACAGCTATATACAAATAATGTCAAAGGACATAAATTATGGTGATGTTGTATATGATACAGCAAATTCTAACAAAGGGATATTTCAAAGTTAACCCAATTGCCCAATAATGTGATTATAGCAATAACTATCTACTATCTTCTTAAATGCTAAGAAAGCAGGAACCTCCCGCTTCCTCTATGAAGCCTATAGTTCCCTCAGTCCTGGAATCTCTAGGGTGGAGCTCACTTTCCTGCATGCTTCTCTCAATTCAGACCAAATGATATTACATCCGCCGATCCCAACCTAATCAATACAAGTACCACCTCAGGATGCTTCACTTCAGACTGTGTCCAGAGATGTCAGGTGTGGAATGTCAACCCTTCAGCCTCATTATCCGGTGAGACCTTTCCTCTCATAGGATTCTCTAATTCCATTCCAGGAGGTTCACTTCCTAACAAAGTCCCAAAACCTAGATTTAGACCAGGTCCCATGAGATAGGACATATGTTCACATGTATCAATAAATTAGGGAAAAATATATACTTGAAAGCAAAAGTACGTAGTAGTCTGCAGTGAGTCAGCATAAAGTTCATAATGAAACAGTGTCTACTTAGATTTAAATACCCACCTCACCTACTTCCTATTATACTCCCCTCACTCACTCCCAAGCTAACCTTATTGAAGCAAGGACTGCAAAAGCTGAATAAGGGCAAGAGCCTGGCATACTTTAAGGATGACTCTTTAGTCACTATCAGGCTACCCCATCAGCTGGGGCCCTAATTGGGGAGTCCTGAAATTCCCAGACATGATGGGCCTAGACCTTGAATAAATCCCTCTCTCCACTGTTACCGGTCATTTCTATCAGGGACAACAAAATAGACCCCTTCGTGGGCCCCCATAGGACCTTTCCCTCAACTTAGATCAACAATGGTAGAGAATGTTCCATCCTCCAAAGGGAGGCTGGACAATATACTCTATGCTACACCTGAGGAAGATGGGTCCTGATAGTGGGGCAGCTTGGAATGTTCCTACTTATGACCACAGAATGTGAGCTCTGATCTACAGGGCTGCAGAGGTCACATAGGCTCCTAAGCTGAATATGGGCCCCAGATCACATCAAATTGATGGGGTTTACAACCAAAAATATTTATACACCTTTCCCATATTTGGGAGCTACTCTCTTCCCTGATCCAGCTTTCTGGTCCTTTTACCAGCTATGACATCATCTCCTCAGACAAAAATTAGGATCCACCTGCATATCAGATTTCAGGCTCAGGCAAAAAAAAAAAAAAAAATCACTAGTATAGCCACAGGCCCTTTGGAATATAACTAAAATATGCCTACTAGCTATCTACAAAACAGAGACCTGCCCAACTCTTCATCTGCACTATTCCAGCCTTTAGGTCCATGATTGGTCAACAATTTGTTTGGCTTTGTATGTTAAATCTCTTTTAAACCACCAGGTTCCAGATGCTAGCATGATGCTGACCAGACTTCCCTGGACAGACAACCCCACCAATGTGTCCTGGAGCTCTGCTTCCCCAGAGCCTTTCCCCAATAGGGAAAGAGAAAGATAGGCTGGGACTATGGATCAAACTGTCAATGCCCATGTTCAGCGGGAAAGCAATTACGGAAGCCAGACCTTCAACTTTCTGCATCCCACAAGGACCTTGGGTCCATACTCCCAGAGGGTTAAAGAATAGGAAAGCTATCAGGGGAGGGGATGGGATACAGAGTTCTGGTGGTGGGAATTGTGTGAAGTTGTACCCCTCTTATCCTAAGATTTAGTCAATGTTTCCTTTTTATAAACAAAAAAATAGAAAAGAAAAGAAAAGAAAAGGAAAGAAAAGGAAAGAAAAGAAAAGAAAAGAAAAGAAAAGAAAAGAAAAGAAAAGAAAAGAAAAGAAACTGTCTGCAACACTCAAGAGACAGCCAAGCAAACCCAAGGAGTCATGTTTAACTAGAACAAAGACACAGAGGAACCACTTCCATAACTTCTGCTGTAGTGGAGAAACCTGAGCTGTGACTGATGAACTGCTAGAGGCTAGATAAAGAGACCCAGTCATTGGGGAGGGGAGTGGTGAGAAGAAAGGTGCCACAATACTAATATGTTACCTCCCAGAGCTCAACCAGTTTCCCAGAATAAACATTAGAGAAAAATACCCTCTGTCTTCCAAAAGCAGAAAGGGAGAAGGAATCATTTGACTGTGTAAGTCAGAGCACTCTGAAATAAGTCAAGGCCACCCCTCAGGAAGAGTTTAGCAAGAGTCTGAGTTAGGAAAGAAATATCCAACACTAGCCAAATTTAGCCACTCTGTCCATTTACAGATGGAGAAAAAAGTCAGAAACACTTACCAAGTTTAAGAACCGGGTGGTTTCATACCTGGTTGAGTGGAGTGCACGTGTTACATTTGTGAAATTCACAGTTCAGAAGCATAAGCTTTCTGGAAGACTAAACCCTAATCCTATGACAATAGAAGGCTTCCCCTCCTCCCATGTCTCCACATTACCAACAGCCTATTCACAGCAGTTCTTTTTACCCAGTATATCATGATCAATAATCAGGGAAAAAATTGACAAGGCACACTCAAAGGAAAAAAAAAACACAATTTGAAGAGACAAACAACCATCAAAGCCAGACATGGTAAAGATGTCAGAATTATCAGAATAAGAATTTAAAGGGGGTGGGTGGCAGTACATCTGGCTGAGCGCATATCTTACACTGTGCAAGGACTCGGGTTCAATTCCCTCAGTCCCCACCTGCAGGGGGAAAGCTATGCAAGTGGTGAAGCAGGGCTGCAGGTGTCTCTATCTCTCTCCCTTCCTACCACCACCTTCCCTCTCAATTTCTGGCTGTCTCTATCCAATAAATAAATAAAGATAAAAAATTTAAATAATTTAAAATAGCTACGTTAATATGCTAAGGGCTCAAAGCTGACAGCCTGTAAAAACAGATGAGTAGTATAGACTAAGCTGAAAAGAAATACTAGAGATGAAAATCTCTAGCAGGAATGAGAAGTCTTTAATAAACTTACTAGTAGTCTGAGTACGAAAAAAGAACCTCTCTGGTTTAGGATGTATCAACAGAATCCTTGAAAATCACCCAGAAAATATAACAAAAACTGAAAAGGGCAAACAGAATATCTAAGACTGTGGAACAATTACAAAACTAAATGACACATCTAAAGGGAATAACAGGAGAACAAAGAGAAATGAACAAGCGATATATTTGAAACAATAATGAAACAATGTCAGAGAATTTCTCTGTTAATTTTCCCAATTAAAACCAGATACAAAACCATAAAGAGAAAGAGGGGAAGAAGAGAAAGGAAGGAAGAGGAGGTAAAGGGAAAGGGGAAGAGAGGTAGAAAAGATATTTTTTAAAGTGAGGTTGATTTCTTACACATAGCAAGGTACTTTTAAGGTAGTTTGATGCTGAAATAAGTACTTATATTTTTGCCAAGTATCAAGCACCATTAAAACTGCTAAAATTGTCATTATTTCAAACTTATTTTTCTATTTATTTATTTCTTATTCAAATAACATTGTTTCATTTCATAGAAAAGATTTTAAAATTTTGAGTAGGAAAACTGCTCTTGTAAAATTATGATTTTATGTCATTTTTAAAAATAAATTTCACTTCCCCCCAAAAAAATAAAAACGAGACAACCTGAGACAAAGCAGACACAACAAAGTCTCTGACCTTCAAAATACACAGAAATACATAGTATAGAAGTATATGGGAAAGAAATACTCTACCAAATGCATCATTTAAATCATTAGATAACTTTGTGCAGAAATAAGAAGTAACCTTTCCATATGACAAATGAGGGGCTGGGAGGTGGTGCATTTGGTGTCATGCACATGTCACAATGGTCAAGGACTGGGAATCAAGCCCCTGGTCCCCACCTTCAGGAGGGAATCTTCACAAGTTATGAAGCAGTGCTGCAGATGTCTCTGGCTCTTTTCCATTCTATCTCCCCTTTCTCAATTTCTCTCCATATCTATTCAAAATAAATAATTTTTAAAAGTCTCTAGAAAAATGGCTGGTAAGCTGAAAAATAAAGCAGTAACTTTTCAAACCCAAACTGCAACTATTCCAGTGGAGATGTGTGTCTTTGTCTCAGTTTTCAAATTTAACTTCTAATATAGAACCTACTTTGTAGAAAAAAATATATAAATCCACAAGGATCAAGAAATTATAAGAACCCTGCATAATGTCAAGATAGTCAAATGACTATGATCCCAGTAGCAATTAAAATAAATAACTATGCAAGACAAAGAGGCAATAGAAAATATGTTTAATCAATTCAGATTTTGGATGAAGAAAAAAGAATTTCTTCTGAGAACTCCTAATCACGGAACAAAAAATGTAAACATATATATATATATATATATGGTTTGAAATTTATAATATTCCATGTGTCTAGGAAGCCAAAAGTGAAAAAATGGCATTGAATATTGACAGAGCCAGTAATCATCATGGGATGTCAGATGAAAACAAACTCAAAATTTCTCCAGCAGAACAGTTCCTTATCTAGACTCTAACAGATAAAGCTCTGCTTATGATAAATTTACATTCCAGAGTTACATTAAGAAAACAGTTGACCAAATGACATCAAACCCAGCAGTGCTATTGAAAGTGAAATGAATATGTGGGATTGGACTAAAGAGGAAATAGGAACAACCAAAAAAAAAAAACAAAAAACAATAAAAATAGCATATTGTTAAGAAAAGAAAATAAGAAATTGAAAAAGAAACAAATGAAACTTCCAGAAAAAAAATAAAATCTATTTAAATGTGAACCCAGTGAATGGGCTTAGTACAGATGTGAGAAGACTGAAAATAAAACTATTGAAAAGATACAGCTGAAGAGATTACTATTACTCTGAATAAAAAAGTAAATAGAAAATACTACAGAGAACTAGAATGAGAAAATCCAACATCTATCCAAAGATATTTTCAAAACAAGAGACTAGAGATAAAGTCAGGGATGCAATGCCTAAACAGATATAAATTGAATTTTCCAAGACTTGTGAAAGATGTGAATCATCAGATTCCGAAATCATGTTAATCCCAAACTGAATACATATAAGTAAATCTCCTCCAGGAATAATGCCCAGATGTACTGCAATGAAATTACTATAAACCAGAGGCAAGGAGACTTAAGAACTATCAGAGCCAAAGACAGATTACACAGACATACAATTAGAATCCAGGGGGGAAAAAAGAGACAAAAAAAAAAAAACTCTCTCAAAGTTCTAAAGCAAAATAATTCATAAGAAAATAATAAAAAGTGCAGAAAGGCCCAAAGAAAGCAGACTCCATAAACTTAATACAGGTTGGATACAACAGATGATACTCAGAGCTTTGTCAACTGGTAGAAAGTCTAAGCTCATCAGATAAAGAAAGGACTACAAAAGTTGGATAAGAGCAAGAGACAAGTTCACTTAATAATGGCCTTTTTGGTCAATACCAGACCACCCCACCATCTGGGGCCCTACTTAGGGAATCCTTGGATTTCCACAAAGATATGATGGGCCTCTAATAGATTCCTCTCTCTACCATCACTGGCCACTTCCATCAGGAACATCAGAACTTGTTCTCCCTAAACAATAGCAACAGTACTGAGAAATTGTGCAGATGCAGTCACAGCTGCCATGTTGTGCCCTCAGGGCACTGTTGATTCCCCGCAATAGTTGGGGTGCTTTGGTTACTCCTCCCCCTTCCCATTCTCACAACAGTTATTATCCTACCCTGGAGTGCTATGGTTACTCCTCCCCCTTCCCATTCTCACGAGAGCTATTCCCATAAGAGCCCTTCTTCTTCTGCACCTCACTCCCTTGCCCACCTTTCACTTCAGTGGTTAGACGCAGGGAAGGTTGCTGTGCGAGGCGGCCATTTTTGCTACCTCCATGTGGCCCAAGCTGCTTCTCTCTCACCCAACTCTGAGGTACCAGTGCAAATAACGGATTGTGTTCCCCTTTCTGCTCCAAACCTCCTTTTTATGCATCACACCGCAGCAAGTGACAGCAACAGCAGGGGGGCACCTGGTTGAGTGCATATATTACAGTGAACAAGGACCTGGGTTCAAGCCACCAGTCCCCACCTGCAAAAGGAAAGCTTTACAAGTGGTGAAGTAGAGCTGAAGGTGTTTCTTTGTCTCTCATACTCTCTATCACCCCTTTCTCTCTCAACTTCTGGCTGTCTCTATCTAATAAATAAAGATAATAAACTAAATTTTAAAAAATAGCAATGGTAGGGACTACCTCACTCTTCAAATGTAGGTTGGGTCATCCTACCCTGCCACTCAAGGAAGACTAATCCTGAAATGAGTGCAACCTAGAATGTTCCCAGCTGTGCCCATGAACTGCAAGTTCAGACTGATAGGGACTCAGAGATTATACCAGCTCCTATGCTAGCATTTCATTTCATATAAATATATATATATATATGCATGCAGCTGGGAACATTCTAGGTTGCACTCATTTCATATATATATATATATATATATATATATATGCCCAGAGTCAGGTGGATGGGGAAAACAGTTCATTTTATTCACAGATTTTTTTCAAGATTGGAAGTGACTCTCTGCCCTAATCCAGCTTTCTAGTCCTATTCTCAACTCTGACACCATCTTCTCAGACAATATTTTTGTCCAACTCCATGTTAGTTATCAAATTAAAGCAAAAATTACAAAAGTTATAGGTCCCAAGAACATACCTAAAATAGACTTCCTCATATCTTTTTACCCTAAGATCTCTATTCTCATTTGTTCTACTCCTACTTTTTTGTTTCTGTTCATTAATCATTTTGTCCTGCTTTATATCTTATTGTAGTCTTTCAGCCACCCAGTTACAGATGCTATCATGATTCTATCCTGACTTCCCTGGGCAGATGACCTCACCAATGCTAGAACCTCATTTCTCCAGAGCCCTAACCCACTCAGGAAAGATAGAAACAGGCTGGGGATATGGACCGACCTGTCAATACCCATGTCCAATGGAAAAGCAATTACAGAAGCCAGAACTCCAAAAAGAATTTTGGCCCATACTCCCTGTGCAGGGAAGATGACCTAAAGGCTCTAAAATCCAACTTCATCAGGACCCAGAGAGATAAAAGGAAAAAAAGGAAGAACATTTAGAAGTAGCAATTGGTGCAGGTGTGACTTGGAAAGGAAGAGAAGGGGAGTCGGGAAGTAGCTTAGCGAGTTAAGTGCACGTGGCGCAAAGCACAAGGACCAGCTGCTTAAGGATCTGGGTTCGCACCTCCGGCTCCCCACCTACAGGGAAGTCACTTCACAAGCAGAGAAGCAGGTCTGCAGGGGTCTATCTTTCTCTCCCCCTCTCTGTCTTCCCCGCCTCTCTCCATTTCTCTCTATCCTATCCAACAACAGCAACATCAGTAATAACTACAATAATAAAACAAGGGCAACAAAAGGGTATAAATAAATAAATATTTTTAAAAAGAAAGGAAGAGAATATGGGACCATGGGGGGAAAAATGAGCATATATCCATATAAATATAGACAGATAGTTATAAAAATAATAGTCAACCCATATCTGTAACCTTGGAAGAACTACTATAGCTCCCACTGGAAGGAACGGGGATACGGAATGCTGGTGGTGGGTATGGTGTGGAATTATGCCCCTGTTAGCTTATAATTTTCTAAATCAACATTAAGTCACTAATAAAATTAAAGTTAATAACAAAAAAGATAATAAAATTCAATAATATTACATATAACTGAATCTTTGAAGAGTGAGGCAATCTTACTGAACAAAACTGTCAGATAATAGAAAGTACTCCTTTAGGGAGTCAGGTGGTAGCACAATGGGTTAAGCGCACATGGCGCAAAGCGCAAGAACTGGAGTAAGGATCCCAGTTCGAGCCCCCGGATCCCCACCTGCAAGGAAGTCGGTTCACAGGCATTGAATCAGGTCTGCAGGTGTCTGTCTTTCTCTTCCCATCTCTGTCTTCCCCTCTTCTCTCCATTTCTCTCTGTCCTATATAACAATGACGACATCAATAATAATAATAACTACAACAATAAAAAAATTTTTAAAAAAGAAATTACTCCTTTAAATACAATGGCTTACATTTTAGTTAAGTTATACATGAAACCCTTTTTATAATATACATTGAACCCATTTCTGAATTCATATCCACAGCATAATAACTATAATATAACTTCTAGAAATCTAAACAAGTGTACCACAAGAGCAATTAAGAAAACATAAGCAGGGGTGGTTTTGGTTCCAGGCAACAAATCAAATGCCTAAGTTAACTATTTTCTCAAAATCCGAGTGAAATGTCAGTAAAAAAATGTATAGAAGAGAATAAGTTCCTAATGGTGATGAGAGAGGGAGGAATTCCCATCAGCATACCAGACATGACAAATTACTAGAAGACAGAAAACATATGGGATTCTTACTTCCGGTTAGCCAGAATGGAGAAAGTAAGTGCTGAGAGCTGTCTGTCCAGGAAAGACCAAGCAAACATGGAAAACTTGCTTACTGGCTGTCAGTGCAGGTGTGGCAGGTTTTAAAAGCAATAATGAAAGGAAATAACAATAATCAAAGTACCAGTATTAAAACTAGTATTAAAAACTAGTATAATATTATTGGAGATTGTGCCTTATAGTATGGTTCTTGGTACTTGGATACAATTTCTCATCTCTCCATAATAGATGTCTGTAAAACACCATCATGAATCAGGACCACAATACTCTCTCTAGCTCTTCCTTCCCCCGGGTCCTTTGCTTTTGTGCAGTATACTGCACCCAGTCCAAATTTCACTTTGTTTGCCTTTTCTGTCTTTGTCTCCCTCTCCCTCTCCCTCTCCCTCTCCCGCTCTCACTCCCTCTTCCTCTCTCTCTCTCTCTCTCTCTCTTGCCTTGACATTTTTTTTTTACTTATAAAAAGGAAACACTGATAAAACCATAGGATAAGAGGGGTACAACTCCACACAATTCTCACCATCAGAACTCCGCATCCCATCCCCTCCCCTGATAGCTTTCTTATTCTTTATCCCTCTGGGAGTATGGACCCAAGATCATTGTGGGATGCAGAATGTGGAAGGTCTGGCTTCTGTAATTGCTTCCCCACTGAACATGGCGTTGAGACTCCCAGCCGTGCCTCTCTCTTTCCCTAGTGGAGCAGGGTTCTGGGGAAGAAGAGCTCCAGGACACATTGGCGGGGTTATCTGTCCAGGGAAGTCTGGTTGGCATCATGCTAGCATCTGGACCCTGGTGACTGAAAAGAGAGTTATATAAAGCCAAGCAAGTTGCTAGCTAATCATGAACCTAAAGGCTGGAGTAGTGCAGATGAAGGGTTGGGGGGGGGGGGGGTCTCTGTTCTGTAGATAGTTAGTAGTCATATTTTAGTTGTATTCTAAGGCCTGTGCCTATACTAGTTTGGAGTTTTTTTTTCCCCCCTGAGCCTGAAATCTGATATGCAGGTGGATCATAAACCCCTCTCTCCATTGTTACCGGTCATCTATATCAGGAACAACAAAACAGACCCCTTTGGGGACCCCCATAGGACCTTGCCCTCAACTTGGATCAACAATGGTAGAGAATGTTCCATCCTCTGAAGGGAGCCTGGACAACATACTCTATGTTCCACCTGAGGAAGATGGGTCCTGATATTGGGGCAGCTTGGATGACCACAGAATTTGAGGTCAGATCTACACAGGTGCAGAGGCCACATAGGCTCCTAAGCTGAATATGGGCCCCAGATCAGATCAAATCGATGGGGTTTATAGTCAACAATTTTTATACACCTTTCATGACTGTCTTTGTCTCTAAAGTTCACCTATAAATGAGACTACCTGGTATTTGTCTTCTTTTTGCCTTATCTCATATAACATGATTCATTCAAGGTCCATTCAAGTTGAGGCAAAGGAGATGAGCCCATCATTTTAAACAGCTAAGAAGTATACCTTTACTGGATCATATGGAAGGTCCATGTCTAGCCTTCTGAGAGTTTTCCAGACTTCTCTCCACAGAGGCTGTCTCTTCTGCTTAGGTGCTTCTAAAATGTATAAACTGTACATATTTTCTCCAGAATCAAATTCACACAATCAACTTAAATTTTGGCCTATCTCAGAAAGCTTAGATTCATCAATAATTTCTCAATTTAGTTCACAACACAATACTATCAGCTGATCATAAGTCTACTATCAAAACCATATCCCTGACTCTCTTCCCTGATACAGCTTTCTAGTTGTATTTCCAACTCTGACACCATTTCCCCAGACAATACCCTTAGCCCACCTGAAGTTTAGCTGTTGGGCTTAGGGAAAATTAGTAAAGTCATGGGACCTTTGGAATAACCTAAAATAGCCCTACTAGTCTTTTCCAAAATGAAGACCCCCAAATCTCATCTGCTATAGTCTTACCTTTAGATTCCTGATTATTAAACAACTTGTTCTGCTTTATATCTTAATGCTTTTTCAGCCACCAAGTTGCAGATTGCAACCTGACTTCACTGGACGATGACCTCACCAATGTACCCTGGAACCCCGCCTCTCCAGAGCTCTGCCCCATTAGGGAAAGACAGAAACAGGCTGGGAGTATGGATCAACCTGCCAATACCCATGTCCTGTGGAGAAACAATTACAGAAACTAGACCTTCCACCTTCTGCACCCCATGGACCCTGGGACCATGCTCCCAGAGGGATAAAGAACAGGAAAGCTTCCAAGGGAGGGAAAGGGATATGGAACTCTTGTAGTGGGAATTGCGTGGAATTGTACATCTCTTAGCCTATGGTCTTGTCGATCATTATTAAATCAATCAATAATATATATAATCAATCAATAATATATATATATCCCTCATCCAGATACCGCATCATCTACCCCACCAACAACAGATATGAATCATGCTCATCTCTCACCTGAGTTATTTCGAAGTCCTAACTGGTCTTCCTGTTTGCATACTGCCCATTTATAATTAATTTTGAAAAGAATAGTTAGATCAGTTGTGTTAAAACTTTTACTTTCCCCCTTACTCCTCTATATTCTAGGTCCCTGGTCTTGTTCTTTAGATAAATCAGTCATGAACATGGCTCAACATCTTTACATTTGTCATTCCCTCTAACAATGTTCTTCCCACATCCTAAGGTTTAGTAAACCCTCCTCCTCCTAGTACTTGTTCATATACCAGCTTTTGGGGGGTGCCTAGCAGAATAAAATGGACACTAAGCACAATATTCCTAATCCCCTTTTCTTCTTTTCTTCTCCCATCACATTATGAATTCCACATATATACCACACATTGTATGCATTTGTTTATTGTCCACAATATAGCTCCAAATGAACTGACATAGTTTTTGATTCATGACTGTGTACTCAGTCCCTAGTGTACCATAACCACCAAGTAAATGTATGTAGAGTCAATTAATTGACCTAATGAATATTAATTTTAGCATTATTCAGTGTTTTGTCAATTTTCCAGGAGGACTGGGTTAAAAACAGCATGGAAAGATGAAGTTCTTTAAGTTTTACTGACACTACTGGAAGTCAGGTAGTTAACATCATGCCTTGAGAATGTACAGTTAGCAATCAAATATGGGCAAAAACCCTACTTCTACAACCTTTTGGCTATGTGATTTAAGAAAGGTTATATATCTTCCTGTAGCTGAGACCTTTTTCTTCTGTTAAAATGCTTGTGATAGCTCTTAGAATTACTGAGATATTGAATAAATATGCACTTACAGTGCTTGGCACAGTTCATGGCAAGTTAATTAGTGACTTGTGATCATCATCATCATAGGCATGTAATCACATGAGAATGAGAAAATTTTAAAAAAATGTATACTTAAGGACTGGACTTTCATTGAAGAACAGTATAAAATAAGTATGTTGATCTTCACTTATGCACAATTCAAACTTACATAATGTTATTTTACTTAATGTTAATTACTTTAAGAAAAGGAGATGAGGGGGTCGGGCAGTAGCGCAGCAGGTTAAGTGCACATGGAGCAAAGCGCAAGGACCAGCATAAGGATCCTGGTTCTAGCCCCTGGTTTCCCACCTGCAGGTGGGTTGCTACACAAGCGGTGAAGCAGGTCTGTAGGTGTCTATCTTTCTCTCTCCCTCTCTGTCTTCCCCTCCTCTCTCGATCCTTCCCTGTCCTATCCAACAACGATGACATCAATAACAACAGTAATAATAACCACAACAAAGATAAAGAAAAAAAAACAGGGCAACAAAAGGGAGGAAATAGCCTCCAGGAGCAGTGGATTTGTGGTGCATACCCCACAAGTAACTCTAGAGGCAAAAAAAAAAAAAAAAGAAAATGAACAGTTTAATACTTGAACATAGCAGTTATGCAAAAGACTTTCATGCTTGGGGCTCTGAGGTCCCAGATTCAATCCCCAGTACCACCATAAAGGAAAGCTGAATAGTTTTCTGCCTTAAAACAAGCAAAGAAATAAAACAAAACAAAATAGTTTAATATTTTGAGAGTCTTTAATCTTGTTTACTTACATATGCCAATTCAAATGTATCAGAATTGCACAACTTTCAATTTTTTACTTTAAAATTAAATAGCAGGGTAATGGAACTGTTCTGTCTTGATTGTGGAGATGGTTATATAATATACAATTGTTGAAGTTCACAGAGCTATACAATGGTAAATTTCAATGTATGTAAGGGAGGTCTTATTTCAGAATAAAACACGAGAGCATTACTGCAGATGTGTGGAACTAATCATCATAGTTAGAATTAATTGCTTGCTTACCATGCAGTGAGGAGCAAAAACTGTGAGGAAAAATCTAATGACATCAGTGAGAGGGAATTTCCCCTCTCAGTGAACAAAAGACACAAAATGACTATGTTTGTCTGATGAGACATAAAAAGTTATTTCAAAACAAATGCTCTGGCATTGTGAAGTCATGAACTGACTCTTTTATATCCCTTTTATAAAAGGAAAGATGGCAACTATAAGCCTTAAATCAAAAATATAAAATAATCTTATTATAACACATGTATGACTGTATAACTTCTAAAGCTGTAGAAGTAAATATAGGGTTGGGTGGTGACATATCTGATATAGTGTACATGTTGTAATGCACAAAGACCCCAGTTCAAACCTCCAGTCCCTACCTGCAGAGGGAAAGCTTCATGAGTGGTGAAGCAGTGCTGCTGGTGTCTCTCTCTGTCCCTTCCTATCTTCCCTTCCTTCTCAATTTCTCTGTCTGTATCCAAAATAAGTAAAATAGTAAAGAAGTAAATATATATTAATTTAAAGATAGTTCTTAATGCAGTGTCATCACTCAAGCATTTCCATGATTATAAAACCAAGCAGCGTATGCAAATTTCTTTGATGAATTGCATCGCAATGTAAAATTTTTTTGTAATTCACTTACTGTTAAATTTCTCTAAATTTTTTATGCCCTTGGCTGGCTGCCATGCAAATGACTGAAACATATTTGCCTAAAACTAAACAAGCTTTTACAGATAATCCCTCACTAGTATGCATGGAAGAAAATAAAATCAGGGTCACATAACTTACTTGGGATGGTGCCTGCTTTGTCATATGTGCCACACAGATTTTGAGTTTAGTCCTCATTGCATTAGAGATGCCTTATTACTATTGTATTGTTCTCTCTGTGTGTCTCTGTCTATCAGTTCTTGTCACTCTATATATGAAAAAGTCAGTCTGGAGAGTGAAGCTCTGGAAATGGCAAGGAAAAAAGCAAAAGAGAGAGAAAGAAAGAGAGAGAGAAGTGAGAGAGGAACAGAAGAGAAAATAATAAAGAGGAGAGGCGAGGATAAGAAAAAAAGGAGGGAAAACCATTGGAATTTTCTAAGCCTTGCTTAAGGAACCAAGCCAACATTACTCAGAGATTTAGATAGACGTGCTAAATAAATACAGTAGAAACAAGACACATTTGAATTGAATTTGAACAGCTGTCTGTGGTGTCTAGACCATAAATGATACCGTATTTCAAAAACAAAATGTTAAATGGTTAAGTATTTCCAGAACCTATGACAGAGGCACCAAGTGAGCCCATGTCTTTGTAAGCTTTTAGAGTTCCCCCAGATACCTCTAAGCACCTGTTTTAAAGAAAAGTTGTCTATGTTTAAATGTGGAAAGATTCAAATCAAGCAACAAGGTCACTATGACATGGGCTTGGGTTCCTAAAATTAATAAGTATAGGAAGGTGCTTGTCAAGAGTAAAACTTTTTTTTTTTCTGGAGAAAGTAATCCAAATGCAATTTAATAAAATGCACATGGAAACTAGAGAAAGTTGACGGTTAGAATTATGAAAGATAAGCAGTTCGCTTTTGGTTGTGAAGACTACTTGTAAACACCAGATCAAGTGTCATTTTTACATTTCAAACCACTGAGATTAATACAAAGCAGAGTAGCTTATGGACAATTCTGCTTCATGTTACTAAAAGCTCCCTCTTAGTTACTGATTAGCTCTGTTGTCTGTGGCATAAAAAACTTCAAGACACACAATATCTGCTATGATAAACTGAGGATTTAAAATAGTTTCAAAGTAGACTGGTCACAAAAACATAAGTAGAAATAGAGTCCTCAGTGCCTTTAGGGAACTTTACACTAGACGGCAGTACCATTCACCTAGCAGTTCAGTGCTGTGCACAGTTCTGGTCTCCATCAATTACAAGGGGCAGAGTAAATTTACACAATGCTTAAAGCAAATCTGTGTAGATAATTACAAAGTTGGGAAACAATAACTATGGACAAAGGTGAAAGAGACCATATCATTCAGTTCCCTCACAGGAGGTAGGGATTTTTTAAATTATTTATAAAAAGGAAACACAAAACCAAAGGATAAAAGGGGTACAACTCCACACAATTACCACCATCAGAACTCCGCATCCCATTCCCTCCCCTGATAGCTTTCCTTTTCTTTATCCTTCTGGGAGTATGGACCCAGGGTCATTATGGGATGCAGAAGGTGGAAGGTCTGACTTCTGTAATTGCTTCCCCATTGAACATGGGCATTGACAGGTCGATCCATACTCCCAGCCTGTCTCTCTCTTTCCCTAGTGGGGCAGGGCTCTAGGGAGGTGGGGCTCTAGGACACATTGGTGGGGTTGTCTGTCCAGGGAAGTCTGGTTGGCATCATGCTAGCATCTGGAACCTGGTGGCTGAAAAGAGATTTAACATATAAAGCCAAAAAAAAAAAATGTTGAACAATCATGAACATAAAGGCTGGAATAGTGCAGATGAAGAGTTGGGAGGTCTCCATTTTGTAGATAGCTAGTAGGCATATTTTAGTTGTATTCCAAAGGGCCTGTGACAATACTAGTTTTTTTGTTGTTGTTATTTGTTTGTTTGTTTTCCTGAGCCTGAAACCTGATATGTAGGTGAATCCAAGTTATTGACTGGGGAGATGGTGTAATGGCTAGAAAAAGGACAAGCTGGATCATGGAATAGAGTAGCTCCCAAATATGGGAAAGGTGTATAAATATTGTTGACTATAAACTCCATCGATTTGATCTGATCTGGGGCCCATATTCAGCTTAGGAGCCTATGTGACCTCTATATCCCTGTAGATCTGAGCTCACATTCTGTGGTCATGAGTAGGAATGTTCCAAGCTGCCCCGGTTTCAGGACCCATCTTCCTCAGGTGGAACATAGAGTATGTTGTCCAGCCTCCCTTCAGAGGATGGAATTCTTTACTGTTGTTGATCCAAGTTGAGGGCAAGGTCCTATGGGGGCCGACAAAAGGGTCTATTGTGTTGTTCCTGATAGAGATGACTGGTGATATTGGGGAGAGGGATTTGGTAGGAATTTTACATCCTTTTTCTTTCATATACCTCAGAACAAGCAGTACAATGCACTCAGTGAAGTGAGTTCTTGATAGAAACATGTTGGTTGGTTTCAGTGAGGAAAATTAGAAGAATGACATGACAGTTTTCAGAGTTATGGAGGGTTATTATTTTTAAGAAATCATAACCAGCTGTCTCTACTTCTACCCAGTTTGGAGCAAAGATAGAAAGCAAAAATTAATCATGTACACAGTTAGGATAGTTCTACAGGATGAGATGATATGTTCCAGTTTGCCAAAGACTTCCCCAGCTTTAGCAGTGAAAGAACCATCTGCAGATACCATAGCCAGCAAGAACGTGGGTCATCAGATAGTGGAGATGTTTACAACAGGACAGGTTCCTATCTAATTAGGAGAATCTTAAGTGAATCCAAATCTCAATACAAAGGGAGGGAAGGTAAATTTCCTTTCATGAAGATTTTGAGGCACGTGAGTCTACTAATATTAATACCATTGCCAATTCATGTTATCAGAGGCAATAACTGTGATAAAAAATACTAATGGTTTTATTTTCTATCTGTCAAATCATGTTTGTTATGACATCATCTCACAAAACCCCTTAAAGCTATGTTTTAAGCTTGAACAGAAGTGCTAAACACATCTCCCCCAAAGTCATAAGAAAATAAATGTGAACCACAAAATTGGAGTATAATAATTATTTGGAGATACATAACAAGCCAGTCTATGCTCTGTCATGCTTGAAGTTAGTCAGGCCAAATAAAACATGGCTGAGTGGTTAATAGCAAGGCTTGAAGTCATATGGGTCTGGGTAGAGTGAGTGTTACTGATGAAATGACCTTGGAAAAACTACAAAACTCTCTAAGCTTCCTCATCTATAAAATGGAGATAATGTCATTATCTGATCATAATAAGTTAATGTGATGGTTTCTTTCTAGGCAACTTTAGTGAAAAATGATGGCATAATTGAAAGCAGGTCTATGAAATAAGAAAATAATTGGGTTCAGAAATTGAGGTCTTCAGTTAACAATAGCTAACATTTTAAATAAGGTGTATTTGTCAGATACTTTCTCAGCATTACACATGGAATATAATAGTCCTAGGGTGATGATTATCTGCATAATCATTTTATAAACTAATGAACTGAAAAAGTATTTTGTGCAAGATCACAAGTTGTAAAAGGAATGTAACTCCAGAGCCAGTACTCTTCACCAAAACACTATACTGCCTCTGACTGACTTTCAGATGATTGATAAAAGTATGTGTAACTTAAACAGCCTTTTAAAATATACAACTTTGGTCAATAAAAATTTTCATTTTAGTGGCAGTGAGTTCAAGGATAAATATTCTGACAACTACCTGAATTGAATATTTTCCTGATTATAAGGATATAATATCCAGAACTTCAGAAGTATTGGGAATGATAAATACCCAGTCCATTCCATCTGGTTTTCATCTAATCCAAGATTCATTTCTATTAGTACTATGTGATGTGCTGAATATTTACTAATAAAATAATTTCTAGGATAGACCCTGTTTAACCATTCTAAGTTCAATATTCTTGCTCACTTTTTTTTTCCAAAAGAGATTTGCTGAGCCTCCTGTCTGCACAATTACAATGCTCCAGAAGATTCTTTTTTTTTCTATCTTTTTTTCCCCTTTCCAGATAACAGGGAGAGACAGACAGACAGATACCACAACGCTTTACCACTTCTCATGAAGCGTCCCCTTTATATAGTGGTCCCATAGGATGGGTGAAGTCTCAAACTTAAGTCCTCAAAACAAACTATTAATACTTTTAATAACAGCTTAGCTTTGGGATTTTAAATATATACATATATGATGCTAACTGATTTGTATTTCAATTGGTTATCAGTTTATTAATAAATTTTTCCTCAGCTATTAATCATTAAGCTCTGCAATAATATAAAGATAATACTAGATGAAGGCATTGGGTAAAGCAGATAAATGTGATGGGAATATTAAAGGAAGCATACTAGGTAAAAATTATATTTATATGACTTTTCAGTTAAGTCTTATCTTCATTATATATGGAAAATTACCGGGAAAACTTGGGAAGTTTAACATTTGGGCTCATCAGAGAGATTGGAAAGGAAGGAATAAAAAAAAAAAAAACAATTATGAAACCGAAAGTAAGTAGAAAGTTTTTCATAGATGTACTGGTGAATGTTATCAAACATTAGACAAAGGATTAGTATTAACAATACTGCACAACTTCTTCAGAATGTAGAAAACACTTCATAGGACTTTAGACCAGCCTAAAGTCTTTCAAATTTTGACCAAAATATTACAATGAAACTATATAATAATACACTTGGATACAAATATATCTTTAAAATATTAGTAAATAAATTCCCTGAATATGTGACAACCAAGTAGAGTTTACTACAGTAATGGTTCAATATTCCATAAGTAATCACTTTAGTTTATAACAACAAGTTGGAAAAAACACTATGTAATCTAAAATATATGCAGAGAAAGATTTGACAAATTTCAACCTCCATTTCACTCGGACAGAATATAGAGTTTAAGAAGTTAGGAAGATGGCGGACTGAGAAGTCACTAACAGCGAGTGTTCTGATCGCATCATCGGCAACAGTAGGATTTTCTGCCTTTAGCAGGCCAGTCAATAAGGGGTGACACCAAAGAAGTGATAACAATTTAATTTGGGTTAAGAATTAGAGTAAAGGTGACACAGACTAGCGGGGCTCCAGAATTCCCAGGGCGCCGGGCAAGGCGAGTGCGCCGGGCATTGTCCTCCGCCAGCCCAGGAAGGCGGCTCCTCCTCCGCCAGTTGCAGAGCGCGACGGGCAGAGGACCCGGAGAGAGCACTTTAGCTCGGGGGCTTCCTCTTGGGAGTCTCCAGGGTCCACTGCGACCCTGAGGGCGGATCCAAAGACTTCTTAAGTATAGCTCTCATTGGATCAGAGGACTTGGAGCTAGTTTTCATTTTTGAGAAATCCTTTAAAAAAGTCTGGGGGGGGGGGTTTCCCGGAAGATGGCGGACTAAGAAGCGGCTAGCCTTTGAGCTCCGGACACATCTCGTGTAAACAATAGAATTTTCTGCCTTTAGCAGGCCAGCCAATAAGGGGCCATAGCGGTGACACCAAGGAGGTGTCTATAACTTAATTTGGGTTAAGAATTAGAGTAGGGGAAAAAATTCTTTTTTCTTCCTTTTAATTTTCAAGCATACATCCTTCCCGCTGCCCCCCCCCCATAAGTAGTGCCTGGGACCAGCTACTACCAGGATACCCCATACCACCAAACAGGGAGTGTTTTTTTTTTTTTTAAATTCACTGATACACATTTGGGAAATTCCTCGCACTGCTCTTTAATTACAACTCTTCTTCTTATCTTCTCCCTTTTCTCTCTCTTATCTCTCTCTATCTCTTTTTTTTTTTAAATCTTGTCATACACTTCTTTCTTCTTTGCCTTTCTGAATTTGTGAATTACTTTGGGGAAGAAACCTGACCCAGAGTGGACTCTCTATGTGTGTATCTCTGCTCTAGTTCCCTTTACACTCTTGTTACCCCTAGAATATACACTGGATAGTAGATTTGCATAACTGTCTATTCTTGCTATCCTCTCTTTCTTTTCTCTTTCTTCACTGGGATTTGGTTACTATTTTTTCACGGACTGGAGAAATTGTTTGGCTAACTGGTAACGATTAAACTCCTTCAATAATTACTTCAGTTGCTACTGTAATTCCGGAGGTTGGTGAGTGCAATTGTCATAAAGGTATTTAGTACAGTGTTACTTGTGCTCAAAACACAACTGAGGAACAACAAAGCATAAAAAAAAAATAAGAGAGAAACACATAAATAAAAAAAAATGGGTAGATTAAAAACAAATAAAACTTCTACCCCAATGAATGAAGACAAGAGCCCAGAAGAAACCACAAATCAGTCAGAAGTAACCATAGATAAGAAAAGTATGCAAGCAATAATAAACTTATTAATCACAGAAATGAAAACAACATTGGAGGAAAGGAATGGCAGTATTAGGGAAACAACAGTTGAGACCCCAAGGAAAATACTGATTATCTTGAGACAATTAGAGAACTGAAAGCTGAAATAGCTGTAATGAAGAAAGAAGCTGAGGCAAGGGAAAGCAGACTAACAGAAGCAGAAAACAGAATTAGTCAGACAGAGGATGAGTTAGAGAAAACTAAGAAAGAGGTGAAAGAGCTTAAAAAGAGATTGAGAGACACTGAAAACAACAACAGAGACATATGGGATGATCTCAAAAGAAGTAACATTCGTATAATTGGCCTGCCAGAGGAGAAAGAGAGGAAGGGGAAGAAAACATTCTAGAGGAAATAATTCAAGAAAACTTCCCAGACCTGAATAACAGAAAGGATATCAAGGTTCAAGAGGCCCAGAGAGTACCAAACAGAATCAACCCAGACCTGAAGACACCAAGACACATCATAGCCACAATGAGAAGAAGTAAGGATAAAGGAAGGATCCTAAAGGCTGCAAGAGAGAAACAAAAAGTCACATACAGGGGAAAACCCATAAGACTATCTGCAGATTTCTCAACTCAAACTCTAAAAGCCAGAAGGGAGTGGCAAGATATCTATCGAGCCCTGAATGAAAAAGGGTTTCAACCAAGGATAATATATCCTGCTAGACTTTCATTCAAGCTAGATGGAGGGATCAAAACCTTCTTAGACAAACAACAGGTAAAGGAGGTAACTATCACCAAGCTGGCCCTGAAAGAGGTACTAAAAGACCTCTTATAAACAAGAACATCACTATAATACTTGCAATATATCAGAGAAAACAAATTGTTTTTTAGAACAATGGCACTACAATACATTAAATCCATAATATCAATAAATGTCAATGGCTTAAACTCACCCATCAAAAGGCACAGGGTGGGGGGATGAATCAGAAAACATAACCCAACCACATGCTGCTTGCAAGAATCCCATATATCACAACAAGATAAACACAGACTTAAAGTGAAAGGATGGAAAACTATCCTAGAGGCTAACGGTCCACAAAAAAGGGCAGGAACAGCCATTATCATCTCAGACACGATAGATTTTAAATTAAATAAAGTAATAAAAGATAGGCAAGGACATTACATAATGATTAGAGGATCAATCAGCCAAGAAGACTTAACAATTATTAACATCTATGCACCCAACGAGGGAACATCTAAATACATTAATCATCTACTGAAAGAATTTCAAAAATACATCAATAGTAATACAATAATAGTGGGAGACTTCAATACCCCACTCTCACACTTAGACAGATCAACAAAGCAGAGAACCAATAAAGATACAAGAGAATTGAATGAAGAGATTGACAGATTAGACCTCTTGGACATTTTCAGACTCCTCCACCCCAAAAAACTGGAATACACCTTCTTTTCAAATCCACATAACACATACTCAAGGATAGACCACATGTTAGGCCACAAAGACAGCATCAATAAATGTAAGAGCATTGAAATCATCCCAAGTATCTTCTCAGACCACAGTGGAGTAAAACTAACTTTTAACAACAAACGGAAAATTATTAAAAGACATAGAATTTGGAAACTAAACAACATGCTCCTTAAGAACCACTGCGTCAGAGACTCACTCAAACAGGAAATTCAAATGTTCCTGGAAACTAATGAAAATGAAGACACAACCTATCAAAATATTTGGGACACAGCGAAAGCAGTACTGAGAGGGAAACTTATAGCCATACAATCACATATTAAACACCAAGAAGAAGCCCAAATGAATGACCTTACTACACACCTCAAGGACTTAGAGGAAGAGGAACAAAGGAACCCTAAAGCAACCAGAAGGACAGAAATCACTAAAGTTAGAGCAGAAATAAACAACATCGAAAATAAAAGAACCATACAAAAGATCAATGAAGCCAAATGTTGGTTCTTTGAAAGATTAAACAAAATTGACAAACCCCTAGCCAGACTCACCAAACAAAAAAGAGAGAAGACTCAAATTAATACAATTGTAAACGATGCAGGAGATGTCACAACTGACACCACAGAAATCCAGAGAATCCTGCGAAACTTCTATAAAGAACTATATGCCACCAAGCTAGAGAATCTGGAAGAAATGGAACAATTCCTAGAAACCTATGCACTTCCAAAACTGAACCAAGAGAACTACAAAATCAAAATGCACCAATCACAGACAAAGAAATTGAAACCGTTATTAAGAATCTCCCCAACAACAAAAGTCCTGGACCAGATGGCTTCCCAAACGAATTCTATAAAACTTTCAGGAAACAGTTAATACCCATACTTCTTAAGCTATTCCATAGGATTGAAGAAACAGGAATACTCCCTTCCACCTTTTATGAAGCCAACATCACCCTGATACCAAAAGCTGATAGGGACAGAACAAAAAAGGAAAACTACAGACCAATATCTCTGATGAACATAGATGCCAAAATATTAAACAAGATCTTGGCCAACCGGATACAGCAACACATCAAAAAGATTGTTCATCATGACCAAGTGGGATTCATCCCAGGAATGCAAGGCTGGTTCAACATCCGTAAATCAATCAATGTCATTCATCACATCAATAAAAGCAAAGCCAAAAACCACATGATTATCTCAATAGATGCAGAGAAAGCCTTTGACAAAATCCAACACCCATTCATGCTCAAAACTCTACAGAAAATGGGAATAGATGGGAAATTCCTCAAGATAGTGGAGTCTATATATAGCAAACCTACAGCCAACATCATACTCAATGGACAGAAGCTGAAAGCATTCCCCCTCAGATCGGGGACTAGACAGGGCTGTCCACTGTCACCGTTACTCTTCAACATAGTATTGGAAGTTCTTGCCATAGCAATCAGGCAAGAGAAAGAAATCAAAGGGATACAGATTGGAAGGGAAGAAGTCAAGCTCTCACTATTTGCAGATGATATGATAGTATACATAGAAAGACCTAAAGAATCCAGTAGAAAATTACTGGAAGTTGTTAGGCAATATAGCAAGGTATCAGGCTACAAAATCAATGTACAAAAATCAGTGGCATTTCTTTATGCAAACACTAAATCTGAAGAAGAAGACATCCAGAAATCACTCCCATTTACTGTTTCAGCAAAATCAATCAAATACCTAGGAATAAAGTTGACCAAAGAAGTGAAAGACTTGTATACTGAAAACTATGAGTCGCTACTCAAGGAGATAGAAACTGATACCAAGAAATGGAAAGATATCCCATGCTCATGGATTGGAAGAATAAATATCATCAAAATGAATATTCTCCCCAGAGCCATATACAAATTTAATGCAATACCCATCAAAGTTCCACCACGCTTCTTTAAGAGAATAGAACAAGCACTACAATCATTTATCTGGAACCTGAAAACACCTAGAATTGCCAAAACCGTCTTAAGGAAAAGAAACAGAAATGGAGGCATCACACTCCCAGACCTTAAACTATATTATAAAGCCATCATCATCAAAACAGCATGGTACTGGAACAAAAATAGGCACACAGACCAGTGGAACAGAATTGAAAGCCCAGAAGTAAATCCCAACACCTATGGGCATCTAATCTTTGATAAGGGGGCCCAAAGGATTAAATGGAAAAAGGAGGCTCTCTTCAATAAATGGTGCTGGGAAAACTGGGTTGAAACATGCAGAAGAATGAAATTGAACCACTATATCTCATGAGAAACAAAAATCAACTCCAAATGGATCAAAGACCTAGATGTCAGGCCAGAAACAATCAAATACTTAGAGGAAAACATTGGTAAAACACTTTCCCACATACACCTCAAGGACATCTTTGATGAATCAAACCCAATTGCAAGGAAGACCAAAGCAGAAACAAACCAATGGGAAATTGAAAAGCTTCTGCACATCCAAAGAAACTATTAAACAAAGAGACCCCTCACAGAATGGGAGAAGATCTTCACATGCCAGACATCAGACAAGAAACTAATCACCAAAATATATAAAGAGCTCAGCAAACTTAGCAACAAAAAAGCAAATGACCCCATCCAAAAATGGGCAGAGGAAATGAACAAAACATTCACCACAGAGGAGATCCAAAAGGCTAACAAACATATGAAAAACTGCTCTAGGTCACTGATTGTCAGAGAAATGCAAATTAAGACAACACTAAGATACCACCTCACTCCTGTAAGAATGGCATACATCAAAAAGGACAGCAGCAACAAATGCTGGAGAGGATGTGGGGACAGAGGAACCCTTTTACATTGCTGGTGGGAATGTAAATTGGTACAGCCTCTGTGGAGAGTAGTCTGGAAAACTCTCAGAAGGCTAGACATGGACCTTCCATATGACCCAATAATTCCTCTCCTGGGGTTATACCCCAAGGACTCCATAACACCCAACCAAAAAGAGGTGTGTACTCCTATGTTCATAGCAGCACAATTCATAATAGCTAAAACCTGGAAGCAACCCAGGTGCCCAACACCAGATGAGTGGCTGAGAAAGCTGTGGTATATATACACAATGGAATACTATGCAGCTATCAAGAACAATGAACCCACCTTCTCTGACCCATCTTGGACAGAGCTAGAAGGAATTATGTTAAGTGAACTAAGTCAGAAAGATAAAGATGAGTATGGGATGATCCCACTCATCAACAGAAGCTGACTTAGAAGATCTGAAAGGGAAACTAAAAGCAGGACCTGATCAAATTGTAAGTAGGGCACCAAAGTAAAAACCCAGTGGTGAGGGGTAGACATGTAGCTTCCTGGGCCAGTGGGGGTGGGAGTGGGCGGGAGGGATGTGTCACAGTCTTTTGGTGGTGGGAATGGTGTTTATGTACACTCCTAGCAAAATGTAGACATATAAATCAGTAGTTAATTAATATGAGAGGGGGAAATCAATTGTATGTCTCAAAGTTTCTCAAAAGACAAACTGAATCTTTTTAATATATAGGCTATGTATTTGATATGCGGACTCTCTCAAAAGCCTAGACCAAGTAGATTAGAAGCTTCCAATAGCACAGCTATATACAAGATACTGGGTACTGTACAGCAAACCATAACAAAGGGACTTTTCAAAGTTAACCCAATTAACAAATAATGTGATGATAACATTAACTATCGATTGTCTTTTTGAACCCTAAGACAGCAGGAACCTCACATCTCCACTATAGAGCCCCTACTTCCCCCAGTCCTGGAACCCTTGGATAGGGCCCACTTTCCCGTATGCATCTCCCAATCCAAACCAAATAATATTGCATCCGCCGATCACAACCTAACCAAAGCAACGATTGCCATCTCAACATGCTTCACCTCAGACTGTATCCAGAGACTTCACGTGTGGAATGACAACCCTTCAGCTTCATGACTTGGGTGAGACCTTTCCTTTAATAGTACACTCTAATTTCATCTCAGGTAGTTCACTTTCTAACAAAGTCCCATAACCTAGATATATACCAGTTTCTGTGAGAGAGAGCTTATGTGCACACGTATCCATAAACTACTGCAAAATATATACCTGAAAGCAGGATTACACTAGAGTTTGCAGTGAGTACCTCCCTAACACTTCCTCTCCACTATTCCAAGCTTGGGATCCATGATTGCTCAACAAATTGTTTGGCTTCATATGTTAACTCTCTTTTCAATCACCAGGTTCCAGATGCCACCAGGATGCTGGCTAGGCTTCCCTGGATTGAAGACCCCACCATTGTGTCCTGGAGCTCAGCTTCCCCAGAGACACACCCTACTAGGGAAAGAGAGAGGCAGACTGGGGGTATGGACCGACCAGTCAACGCCCATGTTCAGCGGGGAAGCAATTACAGAAGCCAGACCTTCTACCTTCTGCAACCCTCAACGACCCTGGGTCCATGCTCCCAGAGGGATAGAGAATGGGAAAGCTACCATGGGAGGGGGTGGGTTATGGGGATTGGGTGGTGGGAATTGTGTGGAGTTGTACCCCTCCTACCTTATGCTTTTGTTCACTAATACTTTCTTAAATAAAAAATTTAAAATAAAAAAAAAATTTTTAAAAGAATATAGTGTTTAGAAATAAACCAAGTTATGCAGTTGAACTAAGTTATACAGATATTCAATAAGAAGTCAAGGTAACTCAATGGAAAAAGGGTAGTCTTTTAAAAAAATATTATTTATTTGTTATTGGATAGAGACAGATAAATTGAGGAGAGGGAACAGAGAGATAACTGCAGCCCTGCTTCACCACTCATGAAGCTTTCCTCCTGCAGGTGGGGATTAGGGGCTTGAATCTGGGTTTTTGAGCACTGTAATGTGTTTCTGTAATTGAATAGTGGTATTTTTTAATTGGGGGGAGTTAGTGCTTTATAGTGCAATCATTGACATACACATAAAAGTTCATTATATACCAACCCCTCCCACCCTCAATTTTCTTCCTCTATTCCCTTTTCCTTCCTCCCCAGAGTCCTTTGCTTTGGTACAAGACACCATGTGCAATCCATATTTCACTCTGTGCTCTCCCTCCTTGTCGCTACCTACTAAGTCCCACTAATAAGGGAGATCATTTGGTATTCATCCCTCTCTTTTTGGCTTATCTCACTCAGCATGATGTTCTCAAGTTTCACCCAAGAGGATGCAAAAAAGACAATATCAATTTTAATAGCTGAGTAGTATTCCATCATATATATCACAATTTTTTTTAGCCACTTATCTGTTGTTGGATAGATGTCTCTGTTTCCACTTGGTAAGTTCCCAAGGATGTTACTGCCTGCTCATAGGGTAGGTCTATTCCTATTGTCCCAATTAGTCTCCAGATTTTTTTTCCATAATAGTTGGACTATTTTAATTCCTGCCAGCAGTACAGATGTATCCCTTTTTCTCCACATCCTCTCCAACAATTGTTGTTTCTGTCCTTGCTCCTGAATGGCATTCTTACAGGTATAAAGTGGTACCTCATTGTTATCATTATTTGCATTTCTCTGATAATCAGTGACTTTGAGTACCTTCTCATATTATCTGTTGGCCCTCTGGATCTCTTCCTTGGTGAAATGTCTGTCCATGTTCTGGCCCCTTCTTTTAGTGGGGTTTCTTGGGGTTTTTGTTTGTTTGTTTTTTGGTTTTTGTTTCTATTTTTTTTTGTTTTTGTGTTTCATTTACTGAGCTTTTTTAAAAAACATGTTATTAATAGACTGTTACAAGATTCTAAGATTATAATGTATAGTTCCACACCACACCTACCACCAAAGTACCCCCACTCTCACACCCCCCACCTCCAAAGACAACCACTATAGTTCTCAAAAGTCTTACAGTTTGCTTGCTTGTCTTTGGATTTTTTTTGACAAGTTCATATAAATCAGGTCTCCAGATTCCATACATGAGTGAAACCATCTGGTAGTTGTCTTTCATTTCTTATTTCTCTAAGCATAATCATCTCCAGTTCTATCCAGTTTGTCCCAAAGCATACAGTATCATCTTTTTTTTATTGCAAAGTAGTATTCCATGGAACATATACCCCATAACTTCTTTAGCCAGTCATCTGATGATGGGTATCTAGGCTGCTTCCACTCTTTGGCTATTGTGAATGACATAACTATGAAGGATACACATGTCCTTTCTAACTAGTTCTGGATAAGTGCCTAAGAGTGGTATCACTAGGTTATAAGGTAATTCCATTTTATCTGTTTAAGGACTCTTGATACAATCTTCCAAAAAGGCTGTACCAGTTTTCATTTCCACCAACATCAAGCCAAATTCTTTTTTCTTTACACCTCTCCAACACCTGTCATTTCCCGGTTTGTTGAGATATCAACCATCTCTCAGGTGTGAGAGATGGTATCTCAGTATAGTTTTAATTTGCAATTCTTTAATGCTAAGTGAAGTGGAGAATTTCTTCATGTGTCTGTGGGCCATTCGTATCTCTTCTTTAGAAAATTGTTTAGTCCACTGGCTCAGTTGTTTACTGGATTGTTTCTGCTTCTTTTGTAGATCTGTACTAGTTCTGTATACATGTTTGATATCAGTCACTTGTTTGATATGTGATGTGCAATTATCTTCTCCCATTTACTGCATTGCCTGGGCTCTTTATGTATTGTGGTTATTAAACCACTGTCCAATGTGTATTGTGTAAAGATATTGTCCCATGCTATTGAGTGTCTTTCAGTGTGGGTGGTGGTACACTTTGCTGTGCAGAAGCTCTTTAATTTGATGTAGTCCCATTAGTTTACTTTCACTTTTGTTTCCTTTTCTCTTGGATTTAAATATCTGATGAGATTTTCAAAACATAGGTCATGAAGTGTCCTGCCAATGTTTTCTTCTATGTATTTGGTAGTTTCTGGCCTAATGTCCATGTCCTTGATCCACTTGGAGTTGATTTTTGTGCATGGTGATAAGTTATAATTCAATTTCACCCTCTACAGGTTTCTGTCCAAATTTCTCAGCATCATTTGCTGAAGAGACTCTCCTTTCACCATTTAATGGTTTGGAAACCCCCCCTTGTCAAAAATTAGCTGGCCAGAGATTTGAGAGCTTATTTCTGAATCTTCAATTTATTCCACTGGTCTGTGTGTCTATTATTTCTGGCATTTCCAGTACCAGACAGTTTTGATTACAGTAGTTCTACAGTATAGCCTGGGGTCAGGTAGTGTAGTGCCTCTGGTCTTGTTCCTTTTTCTAAAGATTGCTTTGGCAATCCTGGAGATCTTTTGGTGTTTTCTCTTTCCCTCTCTCTCTCTCTCTCTCTCTCTCTCTCTCTCATGTTCCATCCTCATGTTGAATAAGAATCATTACAATTGACATCTTTACCTTGTTTCCTTCTTCTAGCAGGGGAAAGTACTAAAACTTTCACAATTAAGAATTATAGAGTTTTAGAAAAGTTCTATCAAGTTTAGCTAACTTCTATGTATTCTTAACTTGCAGAAAGTTTTTTTCATGAGGGAATGACCCTACTAAATGCTTTTTCTGTATTGGTTGATATGATCATGCCATTCTTACTAAGTGTGATGATAATGATGGATTACATTGATTTTCAAATACTGAAATAGCTTTACATACATAGAATAAGTCCTACTGGTCATAATGTAACATTATTTTCTATGTTGGTGGATTAAGTATGCTAATATTTTGTTGAACAAATTTATGTCTAAGTTCATGGCAATATTGTTCTGTAGCTTGGTTACTTTTAAATTTTTTTATTTTATATTTATTGTTGTAGTTTTTATTGTTATTGATGTCATTGTTAGATAGGACAGAGAGAAATGGATAGAGGAGGGGGAAGAAAGAGAGGGGGAGAAAAAGATAGATACCTGCAGACCTGCTTCACCGCCTGTGAAGTGATTCCCCTGCAAGTGGGGAGCCGGGAGCTTGAACTGGGATCCTTATACTGGTCCTAGCACTTTGCGCCATGTGTGCTTAACCCGCTGCACTACCTCCCGACTCCGCTTGGTTACTTTTTAAATTACCTTGTCTAATTTTGGCTTCAAACTTTAGAAAATTATTTTGAAAGTGTTCCCTCCTGATCCAATTTATGGAAAATATTGTGAAAAATTGTTCTGCTTTATATCTTAATACTTTTGAGCCACCAAGTTGCAGATGCTACCATGACGCCAACCTGACTTCCCTGAGCAGATGACCTCACCAATGTGTCCTGGAACCTCCCCTCCCCTCCCCAGAGCCCTACCTCACTAGGGAAAGATAGAAATAGGTTGGGGGTTATGTATCAACCTTCCAATGCCCATGTCCAGCAGAAAAGCAATTACAGAAGCCAGACCTTCCAGCTTCTGTACCCCATAAAGATCTTTAGTCCATACTGCCAGAGGGATAAAAAAAATCCAGAACCTTTTCCGACTATAACATCATCCCCCCAGACAATACCTTGGGTCCACCTGCATGTTAGCTGTCTGACTCAGGCAAAAACTAGTAAAGTCATGGGCACCTTGGAATATACCTAAAATAGACCTACTAGCTTTTTCCAAAATGGAGATCTCCCCCCTTAAACCTTCATCTGCAATATTCTTGCCTTTAGGTTCATGATTAGTCAAACAATTTGTTTGGCTTTATATCTTAACTCTCTTTCAGTCAGTCACCAGGTTTCAGATGCTAAGATGATGCCAATCAGACTTCCCTGGGCAGATGACCCCACTAATGTGTCCTGGAGCCTCGCTTCCCCAGAGCCCTTCCCCAATAGGGAAAGAGAGAGACAGGCTGGGAGTATGGATCGACCTGCCAATGTCCATGTTCAGTGGGAAAGCAATTACAGAAGCCAGACCTTCCACCTTCTGCATCCCATAATGATCCTGGGTCCATACTCCCAGGGAAATAAAGAATAGGAAAGCTTCCAGGGGTGGAGGGAATAGGGAGTTCTGATGGTAGTAATTGTGTGGAATTGTACCTCTCTTATCCTATGGTCTTGTCAACATCACCATTTTATAAATAAGAAAAAAAAATTAAATATAGGGAAGTTTCCAATGGAAAAGACAGGATACAGAACTCTGGTGATAGGAAATAGATGGAACTGTACCCCTTTTATCCCACAATTTTATTGATCATTATTAAATAACTAATAATTTTTTTTTAAAAAATACTTTTTTCTTAACAATTTTAATATACATAATAAAGTACTGCTAACATATGTCATAATACTCTACACTACATCCTTATAACTTATTTTATAATTTTAAAAGTTTATTTACATATATTACTTATTATAAATAATGCTGCAGTGAACATGAGTGCATATATCTTTAAGTTAGGGTGTATGTTTATAAAAACAAATAGACTTGGGGTATAACCCCAGGAGAGTAATTACTGGATCATATGGAAGGTCCATGTCTAGCCTTCTGAGAGTTTTCCAGACTGCTCTCCACAGAGGCTGTACCAATTTACATTCCCACCAGCAATGTAAAAGGGTTCCTCTGTCCCCACATCCTCTCCAGCATTTGTTGCTGCTGTCCTTTATGATGTATGCCATTCTTACAGGAGTGAGGTGGTATCTTAGTGTTGTCTTAATTTGCATTTCTCTGACAATCAGTGACCTAGAGCAGTTTTTCATATGTTTGTTAGCCTTTTGGATCTCCTCTGTAGTGAATGTTTTCTTCATATCCTCTGGCCATTTTTGGATGGGGTCATTTGCTTTTTTGTTGCTAAGTTTGCTGAGCTCTTTATATATTTTGGTATTAGTTTCTTCATAACACCCAACCAAAAAGAGGTGTGTACTCCTATGTTCATAGCAGCACAATTCATAATAGCTAAAACCTGGAAGCAACCCAGGTGCCCAACAACAGATGAGTGGCTGAGAAAGCTGTGGTATATATACACAATGGAATACTATGCAGCTATCAAGAACAATGAACCCACCTTCTCTGACCCATCTTGGACAGAGCTAGAAGGAATTATGTTAAGTCAGCTAAGTCAGAAAGATAAAGATGAGTATGGGATGATCCCACTCATCAATAGAAGTTGACTAAGAAGATCTGAAAGGGAAACTAAAAGTAGGACCTGACCAAATTGTAAGTAGGGCACTAAAGTAAAAACCCTGTGGTGAGGGGTAGACATGCAGCTTCCTGGGACAGTGGGGGGTGGGAGTGGGTGGGAGGGATGGGTCACAGTCTTTTGGTGGTGGGAATGGTGTTTATGTACACTCCTAGCAAAATGTAGACATATAAATCACTAGTTAATTAATATGAGAGGGGGAAAATCAATTGTATGTCTCAAAGTTTTTCAAAACACAAACTGAATCTTTTTAATATATAGGCTGTGTATTGGATATGCGGACTCTCTCAAAAGCCTAGACCAAGTAGATTAGAAGCATCCAATAGCACAGCTATATACAAGATACTGGGTACTGTACAGCAAACCATAACAAAAGGACTTTCCAAATTTAACCCAATTACCAAATAATGTGATAATAACATTAACTATCAATTGTCTTTTTGAACCCTAAGACAGCAGGAACCTCACATCTCCACTATAGAGCCTCTACTTCCCCCAGTCCTGGAACCCTTGGATAGGGCCCACTTTCCCGCATTCCTCTCCCAATCCATATCAAATAATATTGCATCCGCCGATCACAACCTAACCAATGCAACGATTGCCACCTCAATATGCTTCACTTCAGACTGTGTAGAGACTTCACGTGTGGAATGACAACCCTTCAGCTTCATTACTCGGGTCAGACCTTTCCTTTCATAGTATACTCTAATTACATCTCAGGTGGTTCACTTTCTAACAAAGTCCCAAAACCTAGATATACAACCAGTTTCTGTGAGAGAGAGCATATGTTCACACGTATCCATAAACTACTGCAAAATATATACCTGAAAGCAGAAGTACACTAGAGTTTGCAGTGAGTACCTACCTCCCTAACACTTCCTCTCCACTATTCCAAGCTTTGGGTCCATGATTGCTCAACAATTTGTTTGGCTTCCTATGTTAACTCTCTTTTCAGTCACCAGGTTCCAGATGCCATCAGGATGCTGGCCAGGCTTCCCTGGATTGAAGACCCCACCAATATGTCCTTGAGCTCAGCTTCCCCAGAGACATACCCTACTAGGGAAAGAGAGAGGCAGACTGGGAGTATGGACTGACCAGTCAACGCCCATGTTCAGCAGGGAAGCAATTACAGAAGCCAGACCTTCTACCTTCTGCAACCCACAATGACCCTGGGTCCATGCTCCCAGAGGGATAGAGAATGGGAAAGTTATCAGGGGAGGGGGTGGGATATGGAGATTGGGTGGTGGGAATTGTGTGGAGTTGTACCCCTCCTACCCTATGGTTTTGTTAATTAATCCTTTCTTAAATAAAAAAAAAAAGAAAAGAAAAAAAAAACAGACTAATTTTAGAATTGGTACTTAATAGGAATGTAGAAAAGATATGCACATTGATTATTACCATATGTAGTTATGTTTCAACTAGTAAAACATTTTCTCAAAGAATCTGGGTAACAACTCTGTATTTCACATTTCTAAATATGGCATACTGATGTTTTTCCATGGTGGTGTCTAATATAATTTCTAGAGTTTTTCAGCCCTGATCTAACTGTAGCAGATGTTTTTATGTTCTTCTTATATCTTATTACAACAATCGCATGCACCCCCCAAATAAAAGATGAACTGCATTTGGTTTTGTTTATTTAATAAGAAGTTATAAAAGTTATCCTCACCAGACTTATTACTGTCGTCTTAAAGGCAGTTTCGAGTAATACCTTTAGGTAAGCTATTTGTAGTTGAGTAAACTACTACTGGCTCTGTTAAAGGAACAAAAAAGACAAATGGGATAGAAATAAAAATATATATAGGGGTCAGGCGGTGGCGAACCTGGTTAAGTGTTCACACTACAGTGTGTAAGGACCCAGGTTCAAGCCCCTGGTCCCCACCTACAGGGGGAAAGCTTCACAAGTGGTGAAGCAGGGCTACAGGTGTCTGTCTGTCTCTCTCCCTCTCTGTCTCCTCCTCCCCTCAGTTTCTCTGTCTCTATCCAATAATAAATAAGTAAATAAATAAATAAATATTAAAAAATAACATTTAAAGAGTTCATTTATGGATATAAATTCCAACTTAATGCTATCATTTGAAATTCTAATTAAAATACAGACTTAAACACTTTAAGCAAACAATTTTTGGCACAATATGAAGAAAGTAAAGGAAAAGGTAAGAATAACGGAAAATTTTCTTAACTAGTTAAGAAAGGATTAGAGAGCTCTCTGAGTATAGGGCCAGAAAGAAAGGAAGGAAGGAAGGAAGGAAGGAAGGAAGGAAGGAAGGAAGGAAGGAAGGAAGGAAGGAGGAAAGGAGGGGAGGCATGGTGATGCACATGATTGGGCAGACACACTGTCATGCACAAGGGGCCAGGTGCAGGCCCTCCAGTCCTCTCTCTCTCTCTCTCTCTCCCTCTCTCTCCTCTCCCTTTCTACCTCCCCTTTCCCTACCAATTTCTGTCTCTTTTTTTAATCTTTTATTATAATCTTTATTTATTTATTGGATAGAGACAGCTAGAAATCTAGAGGAAAGGGGGTGACAGGGTGAGAGACAGAGAGATATGAGCAGCACTGCTTCACCTCTTGTGAAACTTCCCCCTTGTAGGTAGGACTGGGGGCTCGAAAAAAAAAAAAAAGGTCCTTGTGCATTGTAACATGTATGCTCAACCAGGTGCACCACCACCCAACCCTCAATTTCTCTGTCTCTATCCAAAATTAATGTATAAAAAATAAAACATAATTTACTTTAAAATAAACCAGTTTTAAGGCAGTGAAATCACACATGTGAAAGGCTCTAGATCCAATCTAAAGAATGTGAAGGAAGGTCAAAGAGTGAAAGCATGAACTGAAAAAAAGGACTGGTAGGGTTGGGGGTGTAGCATAATGGTTATACAAAGAGACTTTCATGCCTGAGGCTCTCAAGTCCCAGGTTCAATCCCCAATACTGCCATAAACCAGAGCTGAGCAGTGCTCTGGTAAAAAAAAAAAAAGGACTAGGAGCAGTAGTCTGAAAGTAGAAAAGGTTAAGAATCATGAGATTGGGAGCCAGGCGGTAGCACAGTGGGTTAAGCACAGGTTGTGCAAAGCATAAGGATCCCGGTTTAAGCCCCTGGCTCCCCACCTACAGGGGAGTCACTTCACAAGAGGTGAATCAGGTCTTCAGGTGTCTATCTTTCTCTCCCCCTCTCTGTCTTCCCCTCCTCACTGCATTTCTCTCTGTCCTATCCAACAATGACATCAATCATAACTACAACAATAAAACAAGGGCAACAAAAGGGAATAAATAATAAATAAAATATAAATAATAATAAAATTGTTTTTAAAAAAAGGAATCATGAGATCAAGTTAAAAAAAAAACTGTTGGCTGCATAAGTTAGTAGCCTATATGTAAATCATGACCAAATCAAATTCTAAAAATTATACTTCTCTAAGAATGTCCTCATAGACAGAGGACCTAGTGGGGGTTGTATTGTTATATGGAAAACTGAGAAATATTATGCATGAACAAACTATTGTCTTTACGTATTTACTGTGGAATTTAAAACATTAATTCCCGAATAAAGAAAAAAAAGAAGTAATTAAAACTTAAAAAAAAAGAATGTCCTCATAATCCTTCAGACTGTGTGTCAACTATTTGGATGACAAATTCAAAGGAGCACTCTGAGGCTGTATGAGTGTACAGAGTTCTGAAATATAAAGTGTGGTTTCCTGAATGGCTAGCTGCACAAACGGTGACAACCCTATCCACCACTGTCAATATGTATTGTTCCAGAAGGGGATAAAAAAAGCTTTATTGTGTTAGACCTATTGAGATGTTAAAACCATTACATTGGTTAATATTTTTCAACCAACTCACTCAAGCTGAACACTGAAAATTAGTCCCAATTTTCTACTTTCTGTCACCTTATATATAATCATTATTAAAAACATCTCTACTTAGGCATAAAAAATAACTTCTAAATCTTTCAATTTCTCACTAACAACCACTGCCTTAATTTAGATGCTCTTAACTGTGCGTCAAAATTACTGACAGCATCTTTAATTATTAGTTCTACAGTCTAGTTCACTGTCTATAATTTATCATGACACTACCACTTCCAGAAATTTCTTCAAAATGCAAATCCCCTACTCAAAACCTTTGTCTTTTAACTGCCTTCAGAAAATAAAAAAATGTCAAATGCCTTAGCATGGACTATGAGACTCCCATGACACACCATCATCACCGCATACTTTCAGAACTTCCCTTATGCACGTGTATCTTTTAGGTTTTCCAACCAGGTAGCTCCTTGAGTAACTACCTACAGTCTGGTTACCTACTTAGAGCATAAGTATCTACTTTCTTTGCTCTTTCCAGAGACAGTCAGGTCTCCAACATTTCTCTAGCTTTCCTACTATGGAAATCCAGTCAACATTACCTTCCTGTCAAGAGTAGAGAGCAGGGGCCAGGTGGTGGCGCACCTGGTTAAGTACACATTACAGTGCACAAGGATCCAGGTTCTAGCCCCTTCTTCTCACCTGCAGGGGAAAGGCTTCACAAGTGGTGAAGCAGGGCTGAAGGTGTCTTTCTGTCTCTCTCCTCTCAATTTCTGTCTCTATCCAATAATAAATTTTAAAAAAAATTTAAAAAGAGTTGAGAGCCCCTTCAAACTGCCAATCTACTGCCCATACACTCTTTTCCATTTAAAGAATCTCCTCTAATATGTTGCCTAGAAAATCCTAATCATTTTGAAAATTCCAGTTCAAATATTACTTCTCCGTGACTTTTTCTTAGACACTTAAAGCAGTTTTACTTTCTCTGTGCTTCCACAGTACCTTATTGTATTTGAAACTTTTTATTAAATATTCATCTCTGCAGTGTTTATCAGGAACATAACATGCTCTTCTCTTATTCCTAGTCATGAGTACAAAGGAGGCATGTTTCTTAAATAGCCACACTCATAAAATCACTGATACACAAAATGAAGAGAAAGAAAGAAAGAAAGAAAGAAAGAAAGAAAGAAAGAAAGAAAGAAAGAAAGAAAGAAGGAAGGAAGGAAGGAAAGAAAGAAAACATTCTGCTTTGGCTGATGGTGTAGTCAAAGACACACTAACCTCGGTCAAAATCTTCCCCAGTGAATGATCTCCAAGAGCAATGAACAAAGCTGTTTAAACTCTTACTTCTCAGATTCACTACATCAACTCTAAGGATGTTCCAAATCCAAATACTACATATCACCCAGACATATTCTTCCTGAACCAAAAGGGGTCTGGGGGACACACAGAATTTATCATGGGTGACACCACACACTGGGCAGAAGTCCTTTGGTATTTGATGTGCTGTAATTACCTCAAACTTACCCCCTCACACCTTAGCAGTGGCAAAACTTTGTTGACCAGGTTAGTGAATACTATCCATATTCCTCCTCTATCAAATAAAGCAGCCTGTTTGCCTTCTCTAAACAATATTTTCATGAACATGCCTTTTTAATTTTGTCTGTGCGGTTACTGTCCAGCTTCCAAATTATCAAGAGCTTCTTCAACAGTTTGGAACTACACTGATATGTAAACAGCAATACAGTGGTTTTTAGAACCAGCTATCTCTATGGCAGAAGTTAGCTGCTTTATGAGAAATACCTTACTTACAGGAGAAAATTGCCAGTAATGCCTGGCTTGGTTTTTCGCAGCTTGGATAAGGGATCCAAATCTGTCATTACTGATACTTACTCATGCTCATACTCAAAGAGTAAAGAACATATGCATGTTATCAAGTCATTATCTCATTACTACCACCAGTTCTATGTGTGTGCTGGGAAGCAGCATGTCTATCTGCTCTAAGCCTGAGAACAAAATCTCAATGCCAGCAGTTATCAGGCTGCTGGGAAAATGTCAAAAGCTAGACTGTGGTCAGATTAAGATTCAACTGTCTATGCAAGGAAGTTTATAAAACTTAAAAAAAAAAAAAAAGAAATTGGCCTGGTGAGCAAGTGTAATTTTATGCTCCTTTAGCAAATTTAGATGTTTTAATATGCATGCAAAATTACATATATCAGTCCTTCTGGAAGACCTGACATCATACCAGCCTAACAGAGAAAAAAAAAAATGTTTACAAAGCTCTAGCATTTGGTTAGAATGTATCTCAAAGTTCCTGTAACAGCAAGAAATAGCTTTTCAGGTTTCTCTTTCAATAAATACATAATTTAACAGATCTTGAAGTTCTTAGGAAGAAACTTAATCTTATTCTCTGTATTTTAAGAAGATTTAAAAAATCAAAACAATGTCAGAAATATGAAGAATGTGGATTTTTTAGTAAGAGTTTTCTCTTTTTCCCCACAAAAGTTTTAATTATTGGGAATGCAAGATCCTATTCCATTCTGTATCAGCCAGGAGTTACAGAACTGACACCAGCCAGACTGTGTGTGAGTGGGGAGGGGAGCCAAAGCTGTGAGTTTTCTAAACAGTTTCTCCATTAAAATTGGAAATATCTACTTCTTCTGGCTACATTCTACTAAATATACTCTGTGACTTGAGATACAATATATCTGGGAGAACACAGCCAAATAGACTATCTGTAACTTTAGATAGAAGTCCTGTATCTCTCTGAAATTCAAGACATACCAAATAGCTCAAAACATACATTAGTCTGTTAAGCAAATATCTAGTATCTGAGTTCTTAAGGATATTCAACAGCAGATTTGGATCTACTGGTGAGTTAATTTCCACTCCTTTAAATTAGTATGAGAGCAACACTAATCATACAGAGACTTTCATCTCTTTTTTAAAAAATGACAACAGCTTATTCTAATTTACTCTAAAATACCTGAAACTAAATTCCTCAATATAGTATAATAACGTGTTTGTGTGAATAAGGGCAAGAGACTGGCATACTTTAATGATGACTCGTTAGTCACTAACAGGCCACCCCATCAGCTGGGGCCCTATTCGGGAAGTCCTGAAATTCCCAAACAGACATGATAGGCCTAGACCTCAAATAAATCCCTCTCTCCATTGTTACCAGTCATCTCTATCAGGAACAACACAATAGACCTCTTTGTGGGGCCCCCATAGGACCTTGCCCTCAACTTGGATCAACAATGGTAAAGAATGTTCCATCCTCCGAAGGGAGGAGAGACAACATATTCTATGATACACCTGAGCAAGATGTGTCGATATTGGGGCAGCTTGGAATGTTCCTACTCATGACCATAGAATGTGAGCTCAGATCTAGAGGGATGCAGAGGTCACATAGGCTCCCAAGCTGAATATGGGTCCCAGACCAAATCAAATTTATGGGGTTTACAGTCAACAATATTTATACCCCTTTCCCATATTAGGGAGTTCCTCTCTTCCCTGATCCAGCTTTCTGTTCTTTTTCCAGCCATGACATCATCTCCTCAAGACAATAACTTGGATCCACCTGCATATCAGATTTCAGGTTCAGGGGGAAAAACAACAACAACAAAAAAAAAACTAGTATAGCCAAAGGCCCTTTGGAATATAACTAAAATATGCCTACTAGCTATCTACAAAATGGAGGACCCCCAACTCTTCATCTGCACTATTCCAGCCTTTAGGTCCATGATTGGTCAACAATTTATTTGGCTTTGTATGTTAACTCTCTTTTCAGCCACCAGGTCCCCAGATGCTAGCAGGATGCCAACCAGACTTCCCTGGACAGACAACTCCACCAATGTGTCCTGGAGCTCCGCTTTCCCAGAGCCCTACCCTACTAGGGAAAGATAGAGGCAGACTGGGAGTATGGATGGACCAGTCAACGTCCATGTTCAGCGAGGAAGCAATTAAAGAAGCCAGACCTTCCACCTTCTGCATCCCACAATGATCTTGGGTCCATACTCCCGGAGGGATAAAGAATAAGAAAGCTATCAGGGGAGGGGATTGGATATGGAGTTCTGGTGGTAGGAATTGTGTGGAGTTATATTCCTTTTATCCTGCGGTTTTGTCAATGTTTCCTTTTTATAAATAAAAAAATTAAATTAAAAAAAGTGGGCCAAATGACAGGGACTAGGAAGTTGCACAGGCTCCTATGCTAAATGTGAATATATATAGGCCCAGAGTTAGGTAGATGGGGTAAATATAATTGTATTTATATACTTTCTTCAAGTTTTGGGGTTGCCATCTGCCCTAATCCAGCTTTCTAACCCTATTCTCAACTCTAACTACATCTTGCCAATGTTTTTAGTCACCTGCACATTAGGTATCAAGCTCAAATAAAATTTCTAAAATCATGGGCCCTTAGGCATATACCTAAAATAGATTTCCTAGCTTCTCTCCACTCTAAGATCCCCATTCTCATCTGCTCTACTCCTACTTATTGTTCAATTTTATTTTTTTTATCTTGCTTTGTATCTTGCTGCCTTTCAGACAGAAAGTTACAGATGCTACTCTGACTCCATCCTGACTTCAACAATGTGTCCAGGAACCTCACCTCTCCAGAGCCCTACCCTACTAGGGAAAGATAGAAAAAGGATGGGGGTATGGATTGACCTGCCAATGTCCAAGTCCAGCCGAGAAGAAATTACAGAAGTCATAAATCCCACCTTCTACACCCCAAAAAAAATGCTGGTCCATGCCTCATAGAAGGTGAAATGTTAGAGGAAGATGAGCAGAAGGCTCTGAACTCCAATTCTATCAATACCCTAAGATCCAGAGAAAGAAAAGAGGGAAATTGGAAGTAATGATAGGTGTAAGTGTGACTTTAAAAGGAAGAGAAATGGAATCGGACAGTAGCACATTGGGTTAAGCACACACGGCTCAAAGCCCAAGAACCGGTGTTAGGATCCCCGTTAAAACCCCTGGCTTCCCACCTGTAGGAGAGTCATTTCACAGGCAGTGAAGCAGGTCTTCAGGTGTCTATCTTTCTCTCCTCCTCTCTGTCTTCCCCTCTTCTCTCCATTTCTTTCTGTCCTGTCCAACAACGTCGACATCAATAACAACAATAATAATAATTACAACAATAAAACAACAAGGGAAACAAAAGGGAATAAATATTTAAAAAAGAAAGAAAGGAAGGAAGATAAAGCAGAACAAATGAAAAAAGTGGGCAAATATATATAATATACATAGTTATAGGAATAACAGTCAGCCCATATCTGTGACCTTTGGAGAACTAATGAAGTTTCCAATAGATGGAATGGGGACACAGAACTCTGATTGTGGAAACAGTGTGGAATTATACCTTTGTTGTCTCAGAATTTTGTAAATCAATATTAAATCACTAAAAAATAAAATAAAATAAAACCTGGGCCAAAAAACTACAGACATTTTTCTAAAGAAGAGACATACATGCCCCATAGACATATGAAGAAATGCTCCATGTTATTCATCATCTGATAAATATAAATTAAAACTACACTGAGGTAACATATCAGTCCTGAGAGAGTGGCATATATCAGCAAAACAAGAAATGACAGGTGTTGGAGAGGTTGTGGAGAAAAGGGTATTACACTGCTGATGGGAATGTAAACTGGTACAGCCCTTTTGGAAAACTGTATGGACAGACCTTAAAGAAATAAAAATAAAATTACCACTCTTGTGCATTATTCACAATACCCAAAATAGAAGCAGCCTAAATGCCCATCCACAGATGACTGGCTAAAGAAGTTAAGCGACATATATTCCATGAAATACTACTTTATAATCAAAAAAGATGATATTGGATGGAACGACAACTATTAGATGGTTTCACTCATATGTGGAATCAAGAGAACTGATAGACATGAACTTGGAAAAAAAACAGAAGCAAGAAAACTGTTTTAATGATTGTGAGAATTATGGTGGTTATCTTTGGGAGATGAGAGGGTAGGGGCACAGAATTTGATAGTGGGTGTGATGTGGAACTATATATGCTGTAATCTTATAATCTTTTTTTGAAATATATTTTATTTATTTTTATTGTTGTTGTTATTGATGCTGTTGTTGTTGGACAGGACAGAGAGAAATGGAGATAGACACCTGCAGACCTGCTTCACCGCCTGTGAAGCGACTTCCCTGCATGTGGGGATATAATCTTACAATCTTTAACCCACTATTAATCACAAATAAAAAGAAAATGGGAGGGGGCAAGAAAGAAGGAAGGAAGGAATGAACCTTCAGAACACACATCAGCTCCAGTAAGAATGTTCTTTGTAGGAGTCAGGCAGTAGCACAGCGAGTTAAGCACACGTGGCGCAAAGCGCAAGGACCAGTGTAAGGATCCCGATTAAAGCCCCCGGCTCCCCACCTGCAGGGGAGTCGCTTCACAAGCAGTGAAGCAGGTCTGCAGGTGTCTTTCTCTCCCCTCTCTGTCTTCCCCTCCTCTCTCCATTTCTCTCTGTCCTATCCAACAACAACAACATCAATAACAACAATAATAACTACAATACAAGGGCAACAGAAGGGAATAAATAAATAAATATTTAAAAAAATTTTTAAAAGAATGTTCTTTGTAGGGGGCCAGGCTGTAGCACACCAGGCTAAACACACATAGTAGGATACCCAAGGACTGGCCGAAGGATCCTGGCTGGAGCCCCTGGCTCCCCATCTGCAGGAGGGGGTCACTTCATAAGTGATGAAGCAGGTCTGCAGGTGTATCTTTCTCTCCCCCTCTGTATTTCCCTCCTTTTCCAGCTTCTCTCTGTCCTATCCAATAAAAAATGGAAAAAATAGCCTCCAGGAGCAGAGGATTTGTAGTGCAGGCACCGAACCCAAGGATAACCCTGGGGGCAGAAAAAAAAAGTTGTTTGTCATGGTCCAGCTTCTAACCTCTAGTTATTGGGGTGCTTTTTTTTAAGAGACTCAGCAGCAGCATTGGCCTAAGGTTGTATGGGACCACCCACTGATCCAATTGACAGGTGTAAGTTTAGGAAGATCTGTTCACTTAATAGCTACTTTGTTAATAAAGTGAGGTGGTAAGCTGCATGAAGAAATGTGGACATGTGTTTCAACACAACTATCTCCTGGAGGCAACATACTCCCATGACACAATTTTCCATTGATTTGCTCTCTACTCAACCAGTGAGGTAGGTGTTGTTTTTCCAAACATTTACTAGTTAATGGGGAAAAAAAAATAAGTGGGAAACTACAAAAGAAGAGACACCATGTTTCTAACTCTAATTCCTTTTTCTCTTCTCCAAGAAGTCAATTGTCACTATTTTCTCTGAAATCTGCAAAAACTGTCAGAGATTGAATTTCTGATATCCTCATCAACCTCTTTTTCTGAAAATTCTCAGAAAAAGACTCTGATTTTTCACATCATTTAAATGACCTGGATTACACATAACAGAGGAAAAATTGATTGGGTGAATTTAATTCCATTGTCAAAATTAACATTCTAGAAGTTGAAAACTCATACCCCACTTTTCTCCCATGCCATGGTTACTTGGTTATAAAGCCCATCACTAATGTTTATTTTAACAGTGTCTCTGGAACTCTTTGACCATCCCTAATCCATATTTACCATGATGCTACTATTACCCTTCATTTACAAGTTGTAGCAATAGGCCCAGAACTGGATTTCTAGATCACTTGTCTATTGTTCCCCCACACCCTCATTTGCAAGTCTGTCCTCCTAGCACACATGTTTTCATTGGGCCTGAACATTCCATAATTCCTCAGTGTCTACAGCATTAAACCCAAAAAGCTACACAGAGTTGCCCCCTGGTCTTATGCTTTATATCTTAATGCTTTTGAGCCACCAAACTGCAGATGCTACCATGACACCAACCTGACTTCCCTGTGCAGACAACTTCGCCATTGTGTCCTGGAGCCCCACCTCCCCAGAGCCCTATCCCACTAGGGAAAGACAGAAACAGGCTGGGAGTATGGATTGACCTGTTAATGTCCATGTCCAGCAGAGAAGCAATTACAGATGCCAGAACTCCTACTTTCTGCTCCCATAAAGATATTTGGGGGAGTCGGGCTGTAGCGCAGTGGGTTAAGCGCAGGTGGCGCAAAGCACAAGGACCGGCATAAGGATCCCGGTTCGAACCCCGGCTCCCCACCTGCAGGGGAGTCGCTTCACAGGCGGTGAAGCAGGTCTGCAGGTGTCTATCTTTCTCTCCTCCTCTCTGTCTTCCCCTCCTCTCTCCATTTCTCTCTGTCCTATCCAACAACGACAACAACAATAATAACTACAACAATAAAACAAGGGCAACAAAAGGGAATAAATAAATAAAATAAATATTTAAAAATAAAAAGATATTTGGTCCACATTCTCAGAGGGATAAAGAATAGGGAAATTTCCAATGAAGGGGAGGGGATATGGAACTCTAGTAGTGGGAATTGTACCTCTCTTATACTACAATTTTGTCAATCATTATTAAATCACGAATAAAAAAATTAAAAAAAGAAATTTTCCCAAATGTAATGAGTCATTTTATTTAGAAGCTGGAAAATAATATTCCAACTGCACTAAGAAACAGGGTCAATTGTTAATATTCATAACTGGTGATAAGGCAGTTTTCATATTACCTAATTAAATTTTTCTATTTTTTTAAATTCTTTGCTTTTTTCTGATTATACATATTCCAAGAACACTTTATGGTTGTTTGCAGTTATAATTTCAGATATCCTATAACACAAAGATTTATATACCATAAAATTAAGGAACAAATTTTTGTCAACTAAAGATGTTATTTTAGTTTAATATATCTCAACTGTGACTCATGCAGTTAGTTTAAGTTTCAAAACTTTTTAAGGCTATTTTTTCATTGTTTTTGAATAGATATTTTTCTAGCATGTGTCTGAACACGCAAAGACAAAATCTCCTTGATTTATCTGTACTTTAAGAAAATTCTCCTTGAGTCTAGAAATGCAAAACCTCAGAGATTGGATCATTGCCACCTTAAGCCCTCAGTTAACTGTAGAATTGAGACTGAATAATGCCTTAGTGGCTTTATCAAACAACACCCCAACTTTAAGATTTTTCAATCATCGTTCGGGTCAGAAGCTATTTATCAATGACAGTCAGGAAATCAAAGGTCTGTGAAGCTAGTAATAACATTTTACAAGCTTCTATCAGATAAGGGGATAGTTGACATAAAATGAGTAGAAAATGGACAGTAAAGAGAATTCTGTATAAGAGTCCATTTTTTTCAGTCAACATTTGTCATTCATATTACCAAGGGATCAAATTGGTTTCATCCTATTTGTCATGTATATTATCACTACTTGACATAGGGGAAAAGGAGAAAGACAGAAATCTGCAGCAGTGCTTCACTGCTTGTAAAGCTTCCCTCCTATAGGTGCAGGCCAGGGGCTTAAACCCAGGTCTTTGAATGTGGCAATGTGAACTCAGTGAGATACACCACCACTCAACCCTATATACTTTAAAGGATAAATATGATTTTCTAAACTAGAGCACTACTTCATCCGGAATTCATGCAGCACTTGTTTAACTACTCAACTATATTATCTACATGAGCATGGAACTAACAATATTTATTAAACCTTCCAAATATGTATAATGTTGATCATACTAGGACTGAGTACTGGAGTGAATAAACAAGCTAAGCTTTAACTAAAACCAAAAAATAGTAGGATTAATAGATTAAAATGATATCTAATTCACAATGACTTTGGGGTATTGTAAAAGTAGTGCTTTCCAATTCTGATCAGCTAATCATGATAAAGTAACAGTGGCTATACTTACCCACCTACTTTAATTTTAAAGAGAAGACAGACAGGAGTCTGGCAGTAGCGCAGTGGGTTAAGAGGAGGTGGCACGAAGCACAAGGATGGGCATAAGGGTCCGGTTCGAGCCCCCGGCTCCCCACCTGCAGGGAAGTCTCTTCAAAGGCGTTGAAGCAGGTCTGCAGGTGTCTCTCTTTCTCTCTCCCTCTGTCTTCTCCACCTCTCTCCATTTCTCTCTGTCCTATCCAACAACAACAACATCAATAACAACAACAATAACTACAACAATAATAAAAAACAACAAGGGCAACAAAAGGGAAAATAAATAAAATATTTTTAAAAAGAGAGACAGAAGAAAGACAACAAAAGATATGAAACAATACTCTTCTGACTATGGACAGCCAAGTCTTGGACAGGGATCTTTGAGAAAAAGAAAGCAGGACAAGTTCAACCAAGCAACCTAACTCACTCCTCTCTCAAATCTAGAGAGAGAGAGCCAATGCAACAGAGAAAAGGGAATGCAGACAGAATTTGATGGCCTCCCTAAATATAAAGAGAGGACTGGAAAAGAGGAGACAAATGACGGCTGGAACTAGAGTAAAGGATTACAGATGAGAAGAGTACAGAAAGAGAGAGAGAGTGAGAGAGGGAGAGAGAACTCAGAAGTCTACAAAAGGTTGTCTTGCTTTTTTAAGTGCAGTACAGTGTGTATTAACTACTGAGGCCAAAGACAGAGCCACCTGATGGGAACATGCGAGACAATATGTGGAGCTCACACAAGGTTAGAAAGACTTCCTATTCCCACCAGCCAGAGTGGAAAGGTCTCATAATACAAGCAAGTCAAGGAGAGGCTCAGATGGGTATTGCCTTAGTAGTGGTGCCAAATTAGGCACAGGCTACAGGCTACTCTGGACCTGCCTAAGAATGCTTAAAAGCAAGCCTCAAAGGATCAAACTGATGCCAGCCAACTTAATTGCACCCCAAAGCAAAGCCAGAAATATTTAAAGAAGTTTTTAAAAAAAAAAAAAAATCCAGCACCTAACAAGGTGAAATTCATAGCATTTGATAGTTAATCAAAAAATTATCAGGCATGGAAAGAAGCAAGGTGGCTTTTTTTTTTTCCTGTTACCTGTGATGAGGGCAAAAATTAATGCACATCTTGCACAGAATTTGGAATCATTGGTACTTGTTTCTTAAAGCGAAGGCAGTGGGGCTCAGAAACAAGAATAAATTTTAATGGAAAGTGAAAAAATAAATAGAACCTATGTTGCTAGATGTAGGAGTCTAAAAATGAGGTAACTATATCCTGCTCAAGAGTTGCTGTTCTTGAATAATAAAAATATGAGATCTGTTTTAAATATACGACCCAAGGGGCTTGCATGCTCAGCTGCATATAAGAAGCCATCAAGACAAAGAAATTTAAAGACTCCATTGTTTTTTTAATTAATGTAACTTGGAGTGATATTATCGTAAACCAACAAAGTAGGAGATGATATGATCAGTCTTGGATATGTAGAGTGTGAGGTCATTGTGGGCATATCCAGTTGAATATGGGCCATATGAAACAGAAAAAGGATGAAAGAAGTAAACAATGCCAGCAACTCTGCCACTGGCTCTCACTGCTTTCTGAGAATCAGAAGCCTCAAGGTATGTGTGGCTTTGTTGTTGTCCTATACATTGTTGAGTCAGCCAAATTAAATCCAAAGAGGGAACCCTATTAAGTAGCACTCTCTATGGAAATACTAGACTGGTTTCTGAATCATCTGTAATTTCAAGGGAATTCCTCCCTAGTGTTGGACTTCCGGGAAAGCCTGGAGTCTTCTGAATTGCATCCTTCCACACAGCCTTTGAGCCCCTAGCTGGGTCCTAGTCTGCATTCCCCTACTCGCTGTTGTCCTTATGCAATTTTGGCCTCTAAGATGGCTCTTTGTGGCTAGCTTCAGCAAGCTCCCTCCTGCCTGGGCTCCAAGGCTCACTTCCTCCTCAGTCTGTACACAGTAATTATTTCCAGTAAGGTGATTACCCTCCCAGATATATACCTCATGCTCTAACCTAATGCTTCACTACTCAGCCAGAATTTCAAAACCAGTGAATTGGCATCTGTTCTCTGGATCTGTTTTACAAG